>NC_026005.2:5238549-5513200 GCF_000442705.2 Elaeis guineensis
ATTGGGAGGATCGACTGTGCCCTCCACCCTAAGTAACTTGGGTACCGTGGTGATCTTTTCTGAATATCTTTTGATCAAATCTCTAGAATGATGTCTTGAGAAGCCCTACAACAATTGGCTACTCCCTAACTTCTGTGGCTGGTAGGCTGAATATGAGCATTTCGTGTCATTTTGCCCACTTTTCTGCATTCACGCTAGCTTCCTTGGCTGTGAAATTGGTCGGTCGAGGAGGTGATCTTGGCTTATCTAGCTTTGGCTGTGTAGGTCATTTATAGATCTACAACATATCATTAAATCATGCCAGAAATCAAAATCTTGGCATGATCTCTTACTTTCTCAATTTTTGTCGATTTTTGATGTCAAAAAGGAAAAAAAAGTTGAGGAAGATGGAAGAGGAGAGGGCCATTACTTCTTTCTAGCTTCGATCTGCATTGAGATCCATAAAATATAAGCTCTTTTTTTGATTTTCTCCAACTTAAAAAAATAGGGAGGGAGAGGCTAAGAAGGCACGAGAGGCCTTCTCAAACCTCCCACCCTAATTGTTAAAAGGTTGAGTAGGTCTGATTGGGCTCAACATGGCTGAACTGAGACAAATTGGTTGGTTCACCTTCAGTTCGGGCCCAGACTGAGTGCTTCGGCCTTTATTCCGTGCCAGCAGGGTCAACTGTCTAGGTTCCCTATTGTATAGTTCGGTGCCCCGAATCAGGCAGTTTGGGATAGTATGGTGAACCTTGGTTTCACCTTTTTAAGGATCCATAAGATTTTGTATGAGATTTTGAAGCTTATGATCTTTCCCTCGTTTTTAGAAACCTGTTTCTTTTTCAAACTGCTCCTTGAAAATATTGAAAGTCTCTCTTTTCTTATTAATTTTGTGGTTGTTAAGATTCTAAAACTTAAAGCTTGCCTTCTCGTATATGCCCCTTCGTGACCCAATGTGCCCCTTGTGACTCAAAATTCTATTAAATATAATTTTTTATATCTTTTACACCTCTTCATTCCTTATACCACAAGATAATCCTCTCACCTTTATTGTTCGTAAACAAACTCTTTGGCAATGTTTGGTTGCAGAAGGGGGAAACAATGCTGCCAATCAAAATTTAAGGGGATATATTAGTTGCATTAAATGTGGAAAGAAAGTTGTATTGTTACTTATTAGTGTCGAAAGCAGTGGCAATGGGGTCTATAGTGGTGATTGTGTGTTGGCAAGGTGGTGGCAATCGTGGTGGCTATGGCAATTGTGGTAGTGGTACTTATAGTGTGATAATGTTGGTGATGGCAATCATGAAGTTAGTACATTCTGTGGTGGTGGCAACGGTGGGAAGATAGTTGTCATCCTTCTGAACACAAGGAAGTTCAAAAAGGAATTTGAAGACAAAAAATTACTCTCTCTAGGTTTGCTTTTGCCCATATTATTATCCTCTTTTTTTCACCTTGTTTCCTTTGCCCAAGAATCCTCACTCCGCAATCAAACTGTAGAATATATTTTGAAAAAGAAAAAAAATCCAGCATATGAGAAAAAATTATACAGAACAAATTTCACCATGTTTGATCTTTTCTTTTGGCACACGATAGCATTATCCTGTCACTTGTTTTTTCTTAACAAGCCTTTTGGACTTTGGCTATGTTTGCAGAAAGATGGGAAAAGGATTTTTTTTTTTCCAATTTGAAATTGAAGAAGAAAAATGTTTTTCTTTATTGTATTAGTTATATCATTACAGATGATTTGGTCTATAACGGTTATGTTGGGATGCCTGCTGGGGATCATGGTATTGGTTTTGGCACAAGTGGTGGAGGTGGAGGCAGCAGTGATAGTGATGGTGGTTAACGTGATTTTTGCTATGATGGGATGTGCAGTCTTGAATACCATTTAAAGCTAAACTCACCTCTTCTTTTGACATCACATTTAGCCTTTCCTCCAATCATCTATTGTTCATTGCAGCAAATAGAGTGATGTCAAAAATAACTGTGATCTGCAACTAGAGTATAGAAACTTGTTCTAACTTCATCTGAAAGAAGACTGTTGCACTTATATAGCATTGCAGTTATCACTTGAATCTTTGACTGGTCTCTTGTTGCCTGTGTTTAGCAATGATGCTGTCGCCTACCATGATTCTTATATCAACATTATGAATTTTTGTTAAGTTAACATATGCAGCCCTTTTTTATATTAATTTTTCCTAATTCTCTTTTAATTGTTTGAAAAATCATGTTCCATATTTGCTATTTCATTTTTTCAAATTTCAACTATAGGCTTGTCTAATTCTCATTTCTAAAATTTCCAGGCTATACATGGTGCGGAAAGGGGAGAAGCAGCTGCCTTGCTTCTTTCACCTGAGAGACCATCATCAGTATTTGCTACTGATCTAATGCCTAATGGAAGCCAGTTTACATATTTCCTAACTGCTCCACTTCAAGCATTTTGCCAATTAGTTGGTCTCTCTTCTGATGTTGAAGCTGTAAGTTGACCTGAAGCTTCAGATTTCCATTGATAGGTTAACAATTGCTTGATCTGATGTGTTCATAGGCATTTTCAGGATGTTTATATCAATGCAGAGGGCATACTTTCCTCTGCTTTAGCTGAATGGGAGGTAATACTCTGCACATGCAATAGTCTGAATCAGGTCTGGGCCCAGGTTTTACCTGATCCATTTCTACGGCGACTGATTCTAAGGTACTTGCTTTTCTCATTTTATCTATACATGTACAATTGGATTCTTTGCAGTCTTTCCTTGGTCACAACATGAGATATCAAGATTGTCAAAATTTATCCTTGTTAATAACAGAACGTCACCGTGGGGACAAAAAATAGATGTTGCATTACTTCAGCGCAATTTGGACCTTGTTAACATTTGCTAACGTAAATGATATTTCCTGTTTGGTGAAAGATACTTTTGGAGAATAAAGGATTTATGATGCCTGTGATGAATATGTGATGTCCTGTGCACTACTTGAAAATAATTGATGATGGATATGAACATTTTCTGATCTACTTTTACGCGTCCCTTTTCAAAGGTGGCAAGTACATCCTCTTCCTTGCCAAGCTTGATTGGGATGAAATTGGCATATCTGAATTGCTGTCTCATTCATTTTGAGCAGTGATGGCAACAGCCATTGGTCTTTGTATCAGTCGAGCTAACTTATATGCCCTCACTGTTTTTACATCTCTAGAAGCACTTTATTAAGTTAATATGGTCATATGGTGCTATAAATGGCCAGCTTTGTGAAAGGAACATTGCAAGGCTGTCAGTGGTATGGAGTTCATACACAAGAAACCTCGTTATTATTGATTTAGCCTGCATATTTTACTGCTATATGATGTTCTATATCATTTAATACGCAGAACCATCGTATGTTAACATATTATTATCTACTACAGAAAATTAATATGTATACTTATGTTGGGCAACCAAGCAATATTTAGACCTTTCCTGTATAAGAAACCATGGGAATTTTACTGCTGTCACTGAAAACTGCAAAGCAGAACACAACTAAAGATGGCTAATGGTTACAGCATTGGAGGGTTAGGTGCAGGAAAAAACAGGATGGTTGTTTGTGTAGCAAAAAATGTGGAGGACTTGAGGTGGGGAGATAACATTTATTGATTTTGTTCAAGAGTTTGGAATATCTGTTAGTTCATATTTGCAGCTGGACAACAACATTTCTTAATTCCTTTTAGCCTTCGTTCTTTTTCTTCCTTTATGTTTTACATTGCATTTTTGCTAAGGCTTGTAGGTTGCTGCCATATGGTGTTTTTGATCAGGTTTATATTCTGCTGGGCCGTGCTTCATCTCTTCCGCCCTATAGAGAAGAATAGTCAGCATCTTCCTGATTGTGTACCTAGCCTTCCTGAGTCCGTCTCTCCAAGCTCTGCAAAAACTCAAGTCCATATCCTTCAGCTTGCAGAAAACTTTGGGGTTGTCGACCAGTTTCACTTTTCAGATTCCATCAGGGACTAAGTGCTCAACAGATATTTACTGCCATAGTGTACAACCTTCTGTAGATAAAATCATGGTAAATAGAATCCAATCATTTGTTGATTATTTTGTGTCAATACACCAGATCATCAACTCTGCAGGCGGACTGCGGGTCAAGCGGCAAACCACTGAGGAAAAACTGACAATGTATGAGACTGCAAGCCAGTCTATATGCTTTAGTTCTTAGGTTGTCAGGGGGCTGCACCCTTGTGGTGGACATGCATAATTTAGTATTGGCATGTACAAGTCCATTATTGGTAGCAGAGAAACAGTGAATAGGGCCAAAATGTTTTCATAATCTTGTAAGCAGGCTTGTGTCCATTTAGAGGTGATTTCCAATTTTTAGCAGTGAATGCATATGTGGCTATGGAAGAATGTCCATGTACTGGAACATGCTTTGATCGTTGATCATGCATCTAAGTCATGCTTAGTTATTATTTGCTGTAACTTAGAATGCATAACTTCCATTACATGTTGGAGAAATTCTTGGTGCACTGCGGGCGGTGCAGAAAATCCAACGTGGAGTGCAGCGTTTTGTCTGATTGGTCCACGTGGCCATCGTTTTCAATATATATTTAACATCTGTAGTTTTATTTTTTCGTTTAAAATTTTGAATTACGAAAATATCTCTGTTCTTTGAAAAAAATTATGAATCTTATGTTTATATTATGATTTTCTGTACAATATCATAACATCATGCGTACAGAAAATTATAATTTGATGCAGGATATCATAATATGCTATAGGATGTTATAATTTTTTCTAAAAAGTAAGTATATTTTCGTCATTCAAAATTTTCTTTGGAAAATGATTGGACAAAAATGCTTCTCTAATATTGTGAATTCTGAACTATATTATGACGTTCTGCTTATAGGAAGTTATAATTTGACATAAGATTTCATAATATGTCACAGTATTTATGATTTTCTTGATCATATTATGACATTCTGCGTGTAAGAAGTGATAATTGATGCAGGATGTTATAATATGTCATAGGATGTCATAATTTTTTTAAATAAGAGGGATATTTTTATCATTCAAAATTTTAAATGAAAAAAACAGAATTGCAGGTATTAAATGCGTATTAGAAAGTAATAACTACGTGGACCAATTAGGCAAGACGGTGCACTTCACATCAAATTTTTTATACCGTCTGTAGTGTACGAAGAATTTTCCTTACATTTTATCTCTAATAGGCTGGAGGAAAACAGAATGTTATGACATAATATTGTCACATCTGAACTATATTACGACATTCTGTATATAAGAAGTTATAATTTGACGTAAAATGTCATAATATGTCATAGGATGTTATGATTTTTTTTGATCATACGATGATATTATGTGTGTAGGAAGTGATAATTGATGAAGAATGTTATAATATGTCATAGGATATCATAAATTTTTTAAATAGGAGGGGTATTTTTGTCATTCAAAATTTTAAACGAAAAAAATAGAATTGCAGGTATTAAATGCGTATTGAAAAATGATAATTATGTGGATCAATTAGATAAGATGGTGTATTTGACATCAAATTTTTTATACCGTCTGTAGCGTACGAAAAAATTTTCTTACATTTTATCTCTAATAGGCCGGAGGAAAACCTCCTAACAGCGCAGAATGCATAACCTTTGCGCTAAGGGGCCTGTCTGGTTACTTGCATATGTGGCAATTGAGATGCATCCTAAGGCCGCTAATCAAAGATACAAGCTGTAGTTGCAGTCTTAAGGCTACTCTCACAGCGTTCACTCTTAAATAATTACATAATAATAGTAATAATTATATAATAATAGTACTAATATGATTTTAATAATATCATCATTATAGTGTCATACTTCTTATTATAATTTCTTGTATGATAAAATAAAAATTAACATAATATCCAAGAATATAATAATATTATATAATTATATAATGATCAAACATATTTATATATGATACACCTCTAATAATTTTATATTTTATCCAAACAATCTGGGTTTCTTTGGGCATTAGTGTCCATCTTTATACATTTGAACAAGTTGCTGGGACTATTCAACCTGAGGGTTACGTTGCTTTTGCAGTGGGTTGCCATAAAATAAACATACGTGCGCATGGATGCATGTTAAGCATAATTAAAAAATAATTAAAATTTTATTTTATTTTATTGGTAGAAAGAGGGCTAAAAGCTTTATTGGGTACTTGGATAAAAACTAGTTGCAAAAGATCAATCCAGCTACACGCAAGCGTAGATACAAAAGGTAGTCAAACCATCTGAGGAAGTAAACAGTCACCCTTTTACATGATGATAATTGGGAGAATATTGCTTTGCCAATATAATAGTTGTGGAACAGAAGATCCCATGGTAGATTGAGATGTCTCCCAGTCATCACCTTTGTAGTAGTTGAGCAGATGGTAGATTAAGATGTCTCCCAGTCATCATCTTTGTAGTAGTTGAGCAGTGCAATAACCTGGGATCTAGTACTCTTCCATTGCCTCCAAATAATAGGATTACGGCAATACAGTTGGTAGCATAACAGGAAATCTTATCTTCAAAAAATTCCAAGAACCAGAGCTACTAATCATAGATAGCATATCAATCATATGGTGAAAGAGAAAGTTATATAGTGTAGTCTTCCATATAGAGTTGAGATAAAGGAAAACCAACATGAACCCCACGTCAAAATACAGCCATGAAATTGAGAAGCCAATGCAGCACATCTGTTGAGGCGGGGCCGTTTAAACGGTTGCCAATTCTTATCATTGTGTTCGACAAGTAAACCATTGGAACCAAAAGCTTGAATATCCATGTGAATAGAGTGCCAGAACTGAGTCTTTTGCCAATCAAACGTGTGGATAAGGTCTTCAAATCTGTGACACCAGCCAAGGATATCCCGACGCACCCTTACAATAGCTCCTGTATTGCAATGCTCCTTAGTGCAATTGAAAATATAATAGCTAATTAGTTGCCCTGGGCCGAGTACCCTGGCCTCCCTTGGAGCCTCCATGGTAGAGCCATGGACAAGTGGCCAACGACCAAAAAGAAGAAAGAGCTTTGGATCCCCTATTTTTCGAGCCTATTTCCCATGATCTTTTAGTGCTCGATCCTCGCCGTCGGCCACCCATGCATCGCCGCTTACCACCACCCACCATCAGTCATGCATCGCCACCTATTGCCGATCCTCTGGTGACTAGCCGCCAGCCACCTTCCTCTCTGTTTGGCCAAAAAAAGGAAGAAGAAAATAAAAAGAGGAGAAGAAAAAAGAAAAAAAAAAAAAAGAGAAAGGAGAGAAGATTTTTCTCTCTATTATCTCTCTCCTCTCTTATGTTTCTCTCCATCCTCTTTCTCTTTCTCTCTCTATCTGATCCATGGATCCGAGTATGAACTTGAGATGATTTTTTTAAAAAAGACCTTGATCATTGTGATATCTGTGCTATATGTTAACCTCATCTTAGTCTTGTCGAGTATCTTTAAAATTTATTATTGATGAACTCTATTGATCAATTTTGATCTTAATCCAATCTGTGCTTCACGATTTCTTGATCGAGATGCTTATATTTGACTCTTGGCTAGGTAACTCTGAATTGCTTCGATGCACGAATAGCCTGTCAGACTGATTATCATCCGATCTACAATTCTCTTTTTTTATGATTTAATTTTATTGAATTCATCGAATAAAAATTGATCATATTTTAAAAATTGAGCATCGATTATATGATTTTTTTTAACAAAGTCTAAAGATCTAGAACGAGTGAGATAAGTGAATTCTAAGCTTTTTATTTGTTTTCAATTTTTTTTTTATGGATATGACCTCTTGTCGATGAAATCATATTTTTGGTAAAATAAAGGATTAGTATACGTATTTGAAAATTTATACTTTATTATAAAAATTAATTTTATGAATCTTTTTATGAAAAAGATTTGTTTATAAAGTACAAATTGGATTATACCATTCAGTGTTCCTCTCACCTACACATGTGTATGTTCTAAAAAAAAAATTAAAGACTTTCAGATCATTATGATAGCATCTCTGAAGTGGGGTTAATCAATAAACAGCCCTATACTAATAGGGATAAAGTTGGTAACGAACATAAATTATGGTATCTTGTTGATTATGACAATAGTCCTATCATGGATATAAAGTGATCATAGCATGGATATCTATGAGCAATATTTTGAAATATAATACGAATATCTAATAAGAATGATTTATGAATCATGTTTGAGAAATATTCATGATTTATATATGCATGATTATCTTTATGACTTATTTTATTATATGCTATATAAAATAGTTTATTTTTATAATATCTATTATTTTTTAAATATTACATTATCATGAAAAAAATTATGCTTGATTTGATCAGAAAGCATAAGTTTTATTTATCGAGCTGCTGTAGCTCATATTTTTTTTTCTTTTATAGAGGAATAGGATTAGAAACAATAGAGGATTCAGGCCGGAGGATTTGCATAGCAAATTTAAAAATTCACTACAAAAAAATAGAGTTTTTGCGATGAATTTTTTTACGACGAAAATTTTTTCTATTGCAAATAAGTCTATTTACGATATTTCAAAATTTTTATTAATAATAAAAAAATATTTATGATAATTTTATAATTTCATCGTCAATAAAGAATATTAGCGACAAAAAATATAATTTCATCATAAATATATATTATTTTTGATGAATTTTTTCATCATAAATAATAAATATTATTTAAATTTTAAATTTCTAAATATTATCGATGAAAAACTTTTCATCATAAATAATTCAATTTTTTATAATGAAAACTACTTTTCCGTCACAAATAATTATTATTTACGACTAAAAATTTTTATCACTAATATTTGAAAAAAAATAAAAAATTAAAATAATAAATATTATAGATTATTTACAACATAATTTTTCATCATAAATTATTGAATTATTTGTGATGAAAATATCTATTATGTCGCAAATAAAATTTATTAACGATGAAAATTTCATCGTTAATATTTAAAAAAAATTACAAAATTTAGATAACAAAATATTTACAATGAAAATATATTTTTTTTCATAAAATATTAATTATTTATGATAAAAATTTTCATCGTTAATATATAAAAAAATAAAAAAAATTAAAAATTTAAAAGCTCAACTATAGCGATGAAAGGTTTTTGTCATAAATAATGAAACTATTTGCGATTAAGAAAAAATTTACGTCACTAATACTCAAATTTTTATGACGAAAATCTTTCATCAAAATAATAAGAAAAAATTTAAAAATTTAAAAATAAAAATTATTTATGATAAAATATTACATCATAAATAATCTCTTATTGGTGATGGAAGGTTAATTTTCTGTCATAAAATCGTTGATGATTTATGATGAATAGTTTTCATCACTAATATATGAAACATAAAAAAATTTTAATTTTAAAAACTACACTATTAGTGATGCAAAAATTTTTGTTGTAAATTATCAAATGCATTTGCGATGGAAAATAAATTTTCATCGCTAATAAACCTATTTTTAAAAAGTTTTAAAAATTTAAAAATAAAAAATTATTCATGATGAAAATTTTGCATCATAAATAATCTCCTATTTTCGATGCAAAATTGACTATCCATCGCAAAATCATTGATGATTTACGATGAATATTTTTCATCACCAATATGTGAAATATAAAAAATTTTAAAATTTTAAAAACTAGACTATTAGCGACGGAAAAAAATAATTCCATCGCTAATTCTTTTTTTTATAATGAAAAATTTTTGCTAATATTTAAAAAATTTATAAATTTTAAAATAAAGATTAGTTGTGACGAAAATATTACGTCATAAATAATATGTATTTACGATGAAAATAACAGATTATATAAGCAAATTAAAATAAGGTCATCTGATATGCGTCCTAGACAACGTGATCCAGTTTAAATAAATTTTCATTGGAAGACTTGGATCCCAATTCTAAACCCATTCTCATAAAAATATCAAACATACTATTCATTCAATTCTAAACAAAACCAAACTTATATCTCTAAATCTTTTTTTTATGTTTATGTTGGTTGCCCATCTTATATTATAACTTCAGAATCATTGTCTAAATATAAGTAGATTCTGACATGATAAAATGACGTATAAATCGTTGAGGTACCTATGGTGGGATCTTTAGAGGCAAGGACTACATATGAATCGTTTTCAAGAATTCACAAACGATTGACTTTTTACGTATTTTTTTTATATTACAGCAACATCCTAGCTAGATTTGCTATCCTGAATAGTTCAACGACTAAGAAGGCTCTTTAACTGCTTATACTCTAATTCCTAAGAAGAAAGCTCTTTAAATACCGGGACCTGAGACCCATCAGCCTCCTTAACAGCATATACAAAATTATCACAAAGATTCTCTCTAATCGCTTGGCTTCTTCCTTTCAACTCTTATCAATGACAATCAATCAGCTTTTATGAAGGGAAAATATATTATAGAGAACTTCTTAAGTGCACGAGATGATTAGCTTATTGCATGCAGAAGGTCGAGATAAAAAGATATTCCATATAAATTAGATTTTGAAAAACTCTTTGACACCATTGTCTTGGACTTCTTACTTGACTTGCTCAAAGGCCATGGCTGCCCAAAAAGGTGGATTGGTTGGATAAGGAGCCTTCTCTCTTCGGCATCGTGGCTCTTATTGTTAATGGTAAGTCTGAAAGATTGATCAGATGCCACAGAGGACTCCATCAAGATGACCCTCTATCGTTGCTCTTTTTTATCCTAGTAATTGATGTTTTTTCTAGATTACACCAAGAGGCGGGCCACCTGAGGTTTATTAAAAAGATTGAATCTATCAAAATATTTCATGACTTGAAGAGCCTTCACTTTGCAGATGATATTTTACCATAACTTGGCTATATATATATATATATATATATATATATATATAACTTTCTATGGAAGCATCACATTGCTCATATTTATTTTCGTTGTAAATTTTTTTAAAAAATAATTTTTTCAGTAATTATTAGCGATGAAAAATTTTTTTATCACTAATAAAATAATTAACAATGAAAATCTTTTCTTTTCATCATAAATAATTTTTTTTGGATGAAAAATTTTTTTACGAAAAATATTTTGGCGAAAACATTAGCGACGAAAACTTTTTCGTCGTTAGTAAGATTATTAGCAATAAAATTTTTTAATTTCGTCATAAATTTATTTTTCATGTAATTTTTAGCGAAAAAATTTTATTAGTGATGAAAAATTCTTCGCTAATATGTTTCGTCTCATCAAGTCCCATCCTGAAACCTATTTTCTTCCCCGATGGGTCCCCGGTTTCACGCGAAGGCGCTCCCCCCTCCTCTTCTCTGTTCTCCCCCCTCTCTCGACCACTGCATTCACCCCATCGCCGTCCGCGTTGCCATCGCCGTCATCGTCGCTGTCACTGTCCGCCATCTGCCGTCGCTATCGCCGTCCACGTCGCCGTCACCATCAGCCATTAAGGTAACTGTTTTTTTTGGTGTGTTCTTGGGCAACCAGTGGGCCGTCAGGGATGGGGGAGACATCGGCGGGGATGGGGCCGGGCCGGCGGTGCTTGCATCCACCGTCAGTAAGTATATTTTTTTTTGATGTTTTGTTGGGCCACCAGAGGGCTGACGGGGATGGGGCCGTGCCAACGAGTTGGGGCCGGGCCGGGCCGATGTGGACGGGGCCGGGCCGATGGGATCAGGCCGGCAATGCCTGCGTCTGTCGTTGGTATTTTTTTTATTATTTTTTTGGTGTTTTCTCAACCATCGGGGGGCCGCGGGATGGGGTCGGGCCGATGTGGATGGGGCCGGGCCGGTCCGACAGAGACGAGGCCGGGACCGTGGGGATGGAGCCGGGTCGGCGGCGCCTGCGTCCAGAGACTTAGATAATTTTTTTTTCTTTTGTTGTTGGTGTTTTCTCAGGCGACCGGGGGGTCGCGGGGATGAGGCCTGCCTACGGGGATGTGGCTGGGTCGGGCTGGGCCGACGGTGCGGCTGGAGCCGACGGGGATGGGGTCGGGCCGGGCCGGGCCAGCGGCGTAGGTCGGGGCGGGTCGAGCCGCGGGATGGGGCCGGGGCCTGCAGGGATGGGTTCGAGTCGGGCTGGGGCGGGGGGATGGGCCCGGGCCGAGCTGATGGGGATGAGGCCAGAGCCGGTGGGAATGAAGTCGGGTCAGGCCGAGTCGGTGGTGCCTGTGTCCGCCGTCGATAAGACTATTTACTTTTTTTTGGTGGTTTCTCAGGCCATCGGGGGGCCAGTGGGGATGGGGCTGGGCTGACAGGGATGGGGTCAGGGCCAGCGAGGATGGGGCCGGGCCCAGTCAGTGGGGATGGGGCGGGTCGGGGCCGGCAAGGATGAGGCCGGGGCCTGGGATGGGGTTGGGTCGGGTCGGGCTGGCGGCGCCTGCATTCACCGTCGGTAAGACTATTTACTTTTTTTTGGTGGTTTCTCGGGCCATCGGGGGGCGAGGGGGATGGGGATGGGGCCGGGCCGACGGGGATGGGGCGGACTGGGGCCTGCGAGGATGGGGTCGGGTCGGCAAAAATGGAGAGATGCATATTATTTGATTAATTATAT
Source organism: Elaeis guineensis (assembly GCF_000442705.2). Lineage (NCBI taxonomy): Eukaryota > Viridiplantae > Streptophyta > Magnoliopsida > Arecales > Arecaceae > Elaeis > Elaeis guineensis. Next base: position 5,251,087 of record NC_026005.2, read on the forward strand.
TTATTACATATTATTTTTTAGTGTTACTACTGAAATTATTTAATTATTTGATTAATTATTTTTTCACTAACACAATGCCCATTGCTGTTACTTATTATAATTTAATTATTTTATGTGCTATTTTGTATGTTACTGAAATTATAAATATAAAAAATATTTTTATTTAAAAAAACTTTATTAAAATTTTTGATAAAAAAATTTTTACAAAAATTTCAATATGGAGTTATTCTTTTTTGATAAATTAGAAATCCATCTTCGAATGCATGTTCAAAGATGGCAGTTAAATTGTATTGAGCTGTAGATTTTCGTTCAAAAATCGATCTTCATCGAGATCGACTCTTGGATGTCCTGTATTCAGATTTTTTTAAAAAAATATTATTATTATTGTTAATAATTGATATTTTATTTTATTATGTGGTATTCAGTAGTTATCTGTCCATTATTCTTCGGATATATGGTGGATAGGGTGCGTAGGCATCATATTCACATCATATACTTAGAGAACTATAAGGAGATACTGTCAAAATTTTTATAAAAATAAGATAAAATATCTATAAATAATAATAATAAAATTATTATTTTTTTAAAAGGGATGGGGTCACACCTGTTAGTAATGATTTGACATGGATAGGATCATGCATTTTTACTTCATTAAATTGATGGAAGGATATTTTCTGTGTTACTGTTCAGTCTGGATTTTTTAATATGTGTTTTTTGTATAAAGTGATCCGTATCTGGATCGGGATCGAGATTCTGGCTAAATTTGGATCGCAATTCAGTCTAAAATTGGATCGAGATCCAGAATACCACTGAATTTTTTTTGGGTTGTTAATGATTTCGTGTTTGTTGTTAGATAGATATCAACAAAAATTGGATGAATACTAGAGATATTTTTTTGCTTGAATATCGAAAAGGAGTTCGAGATTTTATTGAGTTTGCACGGCATAAAGCTGACGGTGCTAGTCGGATAAAGTGTCCATATAAGAATGTGTCAATATGGTATATCGTCACATAACACTTGTTGAGGAGATCTACTACAATATGGTATGGATAAGAAATATACTTATTGGATATGATATGAGGAGGGTGATCTGAATGAAGTGGTGCGCGACGATGACGATACTGAAGATGATAGTGATGCTGTTGGACCTGTCGAACATAATGGTATAGAAGAATTATTAGATGATTTACATCAAGATATTTTTTCAAATATGCGCATGTGTACTACTACATCTGAAAGCAATTCTGATCAGGAACATAATATTCGGTTTGAGGTAGAAGAGACTTCTGAACAGTTTGTAAAGCTTGTAAGGGATGCACGAGAGCTACTCTATCCAAATTGTACAAAGTTTTTTAAGTTAGAATTTTTGATAAAATTGCTCCATATTAAAATCGTGAACCGATGGAGTCAAAAGTTATTTGATCAAATTTTGACATTGATTAAAGCAGCTCTTCCTGATGGAGAGAGACTTTCGAAATTATATTCTGAAGCAAAAATATACATGCGAGAATTGGACTTGGCTATATTCCTATACATACCTGTATAAAATGATATTAGTTGTATATAATGTGTCACCATGGAAGTGCATGAAAGAATCATTTATTTTTATGTCACTGTTGATTCTGGATCCGAAAGCACAAGATAATGAAATTAATGTATATCTACGACCTTTAATCGATGATCTGAAGGAGCTATGAGAAGATAGGATACAGACATATGATTCTGTAAGTCGAAGTAATTTTAAGTTACATGCTTCGATTCTATGGACCATAAATAATTTTTCTGCATATAAAAACTTATCTGGATAGAGCACCAAAGGATATCTTATATGTCCAATATGCAATAGGGATGCATTCTCCTTATATTTAAAGCACGGTCGAAATATATGTTTCATGGGTCATCGACGATTTTTTTCTGCTAATCATTCTTGAGGATCCATTATAATTAATATTTTGATGGTAAGTCTGACCGGCGTCTGCCATCTATAGAGTTAAGTGGAGCAGAAATTTTAGAACAACTTAAAGTCATTGAAAATGTCCAATTTGAAAAAAATATCGGATACTCGTAAGTGGAAGCATACTGCAGTTGAGCTGAATTGGACGAAGCGAAGCATTTTTTTCGAACTACTGTATTGGAAGCAGCTACTATTTCATCGTAATATGGATGTAATGCACATTGAAAAGAATATTTGTGATAATATCATCGGTACTGTATTGAACATCCTAAAAAAAATAAAAGATGGTACAAAAGCTCATCTTGATTTATAAGAAATAAAAATCTGGTCAGAGTTGCATTTAGCTCGTCGAGGTGAGAGATTTTTTATGCCATCTACATGTTATTTACTGTTTGGTGAGGAAAAGAAGAATTTCTATGGATGGTTCAAAATCGTAAAGTTTTTGATGCATATGTTTCAAACGTATCGCGGTGTGTTGGGAACAACGACGGTAATATCTCTGACATGAAAAGTGATGATTTTCATGTGATGATACAATGTTTGCTTCCTGTGGTCATGCGTGGCTATTTGGGTGGTGATGTTCAAACTACATTGATTGAGCTGAAATTATTCTTTCGAGAACTATATTTTGAAAATTAAAAATTAACTTACTTTAGAGATCAGAGAAAGATATCATACTTATTTTTGTAAGTTAGAAAAAATTTTATATCATCATTTTTTGATGTTATGGTGCATCTGGCTGTTCATCTCTAAAGAAAGCTCTTTTGGCCGAACCGGTACATTATCGATGGATGTATCCTATTGAAAGATAAAAAAATTATACGTACTTTATCATATCAATTATAAGATATAAATATATTTTTAAAATTAAAATTTATTTTTATTTTTAATTTTTATGTACCTTAAAAAAGTATGTACGTAATAAAGCAAGGCCTGAAGGGTCTATAGCGGAAGCATATGTAGCTATGGAGTGTGTCGCATTTTGCTCGATGTATCTTAACGATATCGAAACAAGATTCATCGTACAGATCGTAATACAGACCGTGAATGGGATAATAATGAACCGACGTTGTCTATATTTAAACAAACGGTTCGACCTATTGGTGCAAGAGATATGAATTTATGGACATGAACGAGCTATCCAAGGCACACTTTTACGTTCTAAATAATTATGAAGAAATTAAGATTTTATTGAGTAAGTACCATCTTACAATACTGTTTAATATTTTAAGTAAATTTTTTATGTCGATGTAAAATTAAAAATTATAACTTTTTACAGTGAGCACAAGAGTATATTATGTAGAGAGAATAATACGAATGTCGATGATCGATATAGGAGAAAATTTATAAAATAATTTGATGATCTTGTAAGTTGTATTAGTGATATTATTTATTTAATTATAAATAATATTATTTAAATCAATATAATTTTTTATGTTATGGTGCAGATGAAATATAAGTATTTCAATAAAGAAGTGGGTGCGACCGATGAGTTATATGATTTAGCATATGGTCTCGATTGAAAGATTAATCACTACATATCCTATATCATTGGAGGAATGAGGTTTCATACAAGAGAGCTTGAGATGCAATGATGGATCCAGAATAGTGAGATTGCTGCAATAAGATATAAAGAAAAAGAAGAGATTGATTATTATAATGTACTGGTAGATATCATAGAACTGAAGTATGGGTTCAGTAATTCTGTATTTTTATTTCAGTATGAATGGTGGGATATTAGTAATAAAAAGATCGATATTCATATCGATTCATACTTTATCAGTGTAAATTTTACACGAACATGATACCAAAATGAGCTGTATATTTTAGCAACACAAACGAAACAAGTAATATATTTGAAGGATCTAAAGTATCGAGGTAATTGGCATGTTGTACCAAAAATAATACCTAGAGGCGTATATGACATACCAATCCGATTAGAGATGGAGAAAAATTTAGATTTAAATGAAGAGGAAGCTTTTCAACAAGAAGAACAAATATTAGTCGAGCTTTTGGTTGATGAAGAACTTGTAACGATACTTTTGAATAGGGCTGATCTACCGTCCAATGAAGTTGAAGCTGATTTTGTATTTAATCTTAATGAGTCGGAGGGCAACGATCAGTTCATAAATGATGATGAGATAGAAGATGACACATATATTGATATTGTAATTCAGAGGAGGATCTACACATTGAGGAAGATATGAATATTGATGAGCAGATCTATATTCTTCGTTCAACTTTCTCTTGCAATAATGGTATACGATATAATTGTATTCATTAGAATGTTATTTGATTTTATTATTATTATTCAATATTATATTTATTTATATATCAATTATTGCAGATATGGCATCAGGAGACAGACGATGATGTTCGCATTCACAGTCTACCTGGAGATTGAGGCACCTTCATCGATCTCTGTTGCTGCATCGACTCCACTGTTAGAGGTTCCTGTACTGGCAGGTTCCAGTGAGATGGATCCCAGTGAGGTGGGTCCCAGTGAGATGGATCTCAGTGGTATTATTATATTTTTTATATAATAAAATTTGATTCTTTTATTTAGATCATACTAATAATTTATTTATTTTGTTTCAGATCAGTCTTCATCGGTATAGTGAGATGAGGGCGAGGTCCATCGAAGAACTTCGTTCTAAAGTGTTGGAGATGCAAGCACCCAAGACAGCATCTCCGGATCGAGATACTAGCTGGCTAACCAGACCCATTAGGGGATGATGCGAGCCATGACAGACTGAGCTGGGTATCATATGCTTCAGTTATGCCCCTATGACACTTTTCGATTGGCGTCACGTTCTACCGGCTCAGAGAGAGATTTTTTACACCCACTTATAGGTAAAATAAATTATATTATGAATATTTAATTTGTATAGTATTCTTCTAATATTTGTTTTGGGGGCGTATTCGACATCGTTGATTTTGAGAAAGATTGTGTGAGGTGAGCCGTAGACACTCATCTATCATTGCATTTCAAGGATTATCGTCATCATATGTATCAGCACTGGTACCGTGTGGTGCAGGATCATGGAGAAGAGGCAGCGCAGCAGCAGTCCTATGACAGCATCATTATGGACGATTGGACCGTCATATGTTGGCATTACGAGGATCCAGCATATCAGGTTATATATCTAATTTTTTTTTTAGAATTTAATGATTAAATTATTTATTTTTAAATTAAATTTATTATCTACTAATTTGACTGATAATTTTATAGAGACGATGTGCCCAGAATGCTGGAATCGGATGAGACAGACTGTGCCGCATTGTGGAGGTTTGAGATCGTTCGCTCGTCACATGGAGCACATGATAGATAATTTTTAATTTTTTAATTAACATATAATTTTTAGTTATTTAATTTTTTTTATTAATTTTTAAATTACAGAGAGATGCTGAGAGTGATGAGCTTCTTGGTAGGATTGATATCTACCAACGGATCCACCAGCAATGGTCAGGGGAGTGGACGATGGAGAGCTAGAAGCTCTTTATAAATTTTTCAATTATTTTTTCATTCGCAGTCTGATTTTTATTACAAAATTAAAATAACTATAACTTTAATTTTCAAGACCGTACGACAGATATGAGCTCCCAATCTATCCCTGAGGACTCGATCGCACCAACAGATGATGAGATCTGTGATCGGGTACACATATGAGATCCTGTTATGTTAGGGATCTAGGATATGGGATCACTACTCCCTCATCCTCATACTCATCTAGAGCTAACATCCATTCTAAATGCGAGGCTCGACTGACGGAGGTGCAGAGGCAGATTGTCGAAGATCGACAGCAGGTTGAGTAGCGAGCTCAGAAATTGGCTATACGCGTCGATGAGTATCAGCAGCTCTAGATCTAGATGATAGAGTGGATGGCACAGATGGAGCAGACGATACAGCTGATGAGACAGCAGCAGATCGGTCTGAGCTCCGTCGAGCTCTCTCCTTCTCTAGCTTGTTCTCCAGATGTCGATATTTGATGATTTATTCATATATTTTTTTAAATTTAAATCTCTTTTAATTTTAATTTAATATCATAAAATAATAAAATTTATTTATTAATTTATTATATTTATTATTTTAATTTTTTAATTTATAAAAAATATTATATATAAATTAAAAATATATATTTATAAATTATTTTTTAAAAAATATGATTAAATTACTAGCGATGAAATTATTTTCGATGAAAGATTCATCATCAAAAATGTTTTACTAACATAATTTAATTTTTAATAAATAATTATTAGTGACGTAAATTTTTATCAAAAATTATCTTATTTATGATATAATATTTTCATCACTAATACTATTTAATTTTTTTTTAAAAAATTATTAAATTAATAGTGATGAAATATTTTCATTGCAAAAAATCTTTTTTGCAACGTAATTTTCGTTGCTAAAACTTTAAGAATTAATTACGATGAAAATATTTTTATCGTTATTAATTTTTTATTTATTAACGATGATATTATTCATCGTAAATACTTTTTTTTATGATTAAAATTTTTATCTTTAATTTTTTAGTGATGAAAAGTATTCATCGTAAATATCTTTTATTGATGATAATTTTTTTTTTTATCATAAAATATTATCAACGACGTGATTATTTATGATGAATAATTAGCAAAAATATTTCATCACTAATAACTATTAGTGATGAAAATAGATTATTCGTGATAAAAATTTTTATCACTAATAATCTGTTTTGTTATAGTGATTTTATAATAAAGACTTAGCTTATTAGATGATCATATACCTGTAGTTAATTATTTATAAATTTTGAGACATAGGTTTGATATTCAATTTTAGATTTAGATGTTCTGAATCAATTTTGATTTAATTATTTAATAAATAATAAAATTAAATTTTTTATTATATTTTATTTATGATAGATTTTAGCTGATTATGATTATTAGACTTCATGTTATCAAGGACAGAACTCCTTGGCAGTATATGTTATATTTTAGATTTGAGGTGTGACACATGACATATCACCATATAGCTCCCTAATTATTTGGGGAATATACTTTCTACATGAAAATTCTTCTTAGTTATTTAGAAATACTTATTAATTATTTTAGAAAATATAGAAACTCTGCATAATTATTTTTTACTGAACCTTATTTAAATTTGACATCCAAAAAAATCTCAAAAAATTACATGCTAGCCAATGTCATGGTGACCGAAGCATTCAGGAGGGTTAGTATTTCATTATTTTTTATGATTAATGAAAATTTTATTAGATCAATGGTCTAAGATAAACATTTTGTATTTTTCCTTCAATTATTCATTTGTTCTTATTGTTAGTAATTATTAAATACACGCAATTTATAATTTATTGTTCACTCTATTTTTGAAAAAAATATTATTTATTCTTCTTTTACATATATTTATATTATATTTTTGCTATTTTTCTATGCATTATGGAGGTATCACTCTTATATATCTTTAATCACTTGAGATAATTAGAATCCAAATTTTGAATTTTTGAATTCTTAAATTTTGATCTAGCTTAATTTCTTCATCAATCCCTTGAGAAAAAAATAGAATTCAAATTTTTATTTTTTTGAGTTTGTGTTTTGAATTCATGAATTTAATTTATTTTCAGATTCGGATCTAGCGCAATTTCCTTAGCATACGCACAAACCTCAAACAAAAGAGTATTTTTCTACCTCCCAAGATAATGGAGATGAGGAATAAATTATATTTACATCTAATAATTTAAAAAATCTATATTTACTATTTTAAAATATATTTTTATCCAATATTTATCTATAACTTAGCCGAAGGATTGTCAAACCATTAACCTTAAATCAAATCCAAATGCCATATCAAAAAAAAAAAAAATCTTAAGCTAAAAAAACATATGTTATCCTTCACACTCAAGATTAATTTCAACTTTTTATATGAAGTAAACAAATTTACTAATGCAGTTAATTTGATTGGATGTAAGCAAAAATTTTATAAATTAGAGAATTTGTTTGGATATTTGGGCTTAAATCTTATGGGATTTATGGATTAGATAAAGATAGCCAATTGAGTCAGAATCTAGAAAATTATTAGAATGGGTGTATATTAAAGAGCTAATAATTCTTTTGGTATTTACAAAAATAAATTTAATCTAATCTGATTTAGCTAATTATGTTGGTTTAATTCATAAATTTTATAAAATTTTAGATCTCGATATCTAAATACGACATGAATGTACGTAATAAATATAAATTTTAGAAATTTTTTTTTGTAACATCATTTGAAGCAAATTATCACCAATTTCTCACTAAAGTTCCTGAACTCTTTCGAAATAAAATATGATATCCTTCAAAGTACTTTACCTAATTAATTTTAAAAAAATTATTTACAAAAATAACCTAATTTTTAACTTATTTATCAAAATAATGCATACAGGATAAAATCCATTCAAAATATATTTTATGATGCCATGTCATCCATCTTTTGCCCCCATTTTTCATGTAGATGATGAAAAAAAAATTAAAATTATCAAATCAAATGGTATTTTTTAAAACACCATTTCAAATGTATTTTAAAAAATACTATTTAATTTGATGATTTTATTTTTTTCCAAAAAAAGTGAAAAAATAAAAAAATAGAAAAAAATTAAAATTAAATTTTAAATTTATAAAAAAATAAAAATTATAATTTGATTAAAATAAAAAAATCATTTCAAATTAGTATCCCCATTTTAAATTATCTTTTTTTAAAATATTTAAAAAAAATTGGTGTAAAAAAAATAAAAAATACCATAAAAAAGAATTGAAAAAAAATAGAAATTATAATTCTAAATTTTAAGAAAATAAAAATTTTAATTTTAATTTAAATAAAAATTATCATTCTAAATTACAGTCTCCTTTTCAAATTAATTTTTTAAAAAATATCATAAAAGAAGGAAAAAATGAGAAAAAATAAAAATATAATTTTAAATTTTAGAAAATAAAAATTCTAATTTTAATTAAATAAAAAATATAATTTTAAATTATTTTTTCCATTTAAAATTAAATTTTTTAAAGAAATATCCCAAAAAAATCTTAAAAAATTAAAAAAATAAAAATACATAAAAAAAGAAAATAATGAGAAAGAAATGAGAAAAAAATAAAAATTATAATTTTGAATGAATTTTAAAAAATAAAAATTTTAATTTTAATTCAAATAAAAAATGTCATTTCAAATTATTTTTTTCATTTAAAATTAATTTTTTTAAAAAAAAATATCCCAAAAAAATCTTAAAGAAAAAAAATAAAAAGTGCCATAAAAAAAGAAAAAATGAAAAAAAATGAAAATAAAATAAAAATTATAATTTTAATTTTAAAAAAATTAAGTTTTTAATTTTAATTAAAATAAAAAATATCATTTCAAATTACTTTCCCCATTTTAAATTAATTTTTTGAAAAATATTTCAAACAAAGGAAAAGAATACCTAAAAAAAATCATAAAAATAGAAAAAAATGGTAAAAGTAAGAAAAAAATAAAAATAAAATTTTAGACTATAAAAAAAATAAAAATTTTAATTTGAATTCAAAAAAATAAAAAAAATAAAAAATGCCATAAAAAAGTGAAAAAATAGGAAAAAAATGAGAAAAAAATAAAAATTATAAATTGAATTTTTTTAAAAATAAAAATTTAACTTTAATTCAAATGAAAAATATCATTTCAAATTACTTTCTGCATTTGAAATTATTTTTTTAAAAAATATCTGAAAAAAGAAAAAAATTAGTCTAAAAAAACCATAAAAAAAGAAAAAGAGAAAAAGAATTGAATTGAAAAAAAATAAAAATTATAATTATAATTCAATAATAAAATTTATAATTTTGAATTTAAAAAAATTATAATTATAATTATAATCCAAATAAAAAATATAATTTCAAATTACAAAATTAATTTAAATTTAATTTTTTAAGAAATATTTCAAACAAAGGAAAAAAATACCTAAAAAATGCCAAAAAGGATAAAAATGTTAGAAAATTAAAATTAAAATTTTAAATTATAAAAATTTTAATTTGAATTCTAAAAAATTAAAAAAATGGCATAAAGAAAGTGAATAAATGGGAAAAAATAGAAAAAAAATATAATTATAAATTAAAAAAATTTAACTTTAATTCAAATAAAAAATTATCATTTTAAATTACTATCCTCATTTTAAATTAATTTTTTATTAAAAATTACATAAAAATAACTAAAAAAATTATAAAAAATAAAAAATATCATAAAAAAAATAAAAATTTGAAATAAAATCATCAAAGAAAATCGTATTTTTGAAAATGTCATCCTTTTTGGCATTTTTGAACCTTAAGATCCAAAAAAAAAAAAAGAACCCCCCCTCTTCTCCCTCTTCTCCGGTGTTTCTTCGGCTTCTCCGGTGTTTTCTCCTCTCCGACGGTGCAGCGGCGAGCTCCCGACGGCGGTGAGCTCCCTCTTCTCTCTTTCTTCTTCCTCTCTCTCTCCCTCTTCTCGCCCTCTTCCTCTCTCTCTCCCTCTTCGTCTCTCTCTCCATCTTTTTCCTTAGCCTGTTGGCGACAAACGATCGGCGACGGGCCCGCGCGCCCCCTTAGTTGGTCCATCGGTGGGCCGCCTGCGGCCGCCCCACCCCTCCCCTTCCTTTGGCCGGTCGGTCGCTCTCTTTTCTCTTCCTCTCTCTCTTCCTTTTCTTCCCTCTTCCTCTCTCTCTCCCTCTTTTTCCTTGGCCCGCTGGTGATCGCCGACCGACGGCGGTCCCGCACACCCCCTAATGTGGTTGGTCCACTAGTGGGCCGCCGGCGGCCGCCCCGCCCTCCCCTTCCCTTGGCCGGCCGCCCTCTCTCTTTCCTCTTCCTCTCTCTCTCTCCTTCTTCCTTCTCTCTTCCTCTCTCTCACTCCCTCTTTTTCCTTGGCTCGTCGGTGACAGCCGGCCGACGGCAGTCCCCTTCCCTTGGCCGGCGGCCGCCCCGCCCCTCCTCTCCCCTTCCGTTGGCCGACGGCGGGCCCCTTCCCTTGGCCGGCCGCCCCGCCCCATCCCCACCTGTGGCGGCCCTGTGGCGGTGGGCCCCGACGATGGCCTCGTGGCGGCCCCCAGCGGCGGCCCCCGGCAGCGGCCCTACGGCGGCCCCCCACGGTGGGCCCGGGCGGCAGCCCCGCGGCGACAGGCCGCGGCGGGCCCCGGTGGTAGCCTCTTGACAGCGGGCCCCAGCGACGGCCCCACGGTGGCCCCCCGATGGCGGGCCTCGCGATGGCCCTCCGACGGCGGGCCCCCGACGGCAACCCCGCGACGGCCCTCCAGCAGCGGGCCCGTGCAATCCCGCGGCATCTTTCTATTTCGATCTTTTTATTTTTTATTTTTATTTTTATTTTATTATTTTATTATTTTTATTTTTATCTCATTAGATTCAGATTTATTTTAAAATTCGATTCGATCCTAATTTAAAAATTTTAAAATATATTGCATTTCATGAAAACATAGATCTGTCAGTTGACTAATGTATGATATTCTACGATATCCGTATAAAATATATATTTGATTATATATTTTTGTACGGGTACTATAAAATATATATATTGGTCAATTAATTATCCAGTTTGGATAATTTAAAAAATATATTTAATTCTATAGGTAATTATATTATTCGAACAATATGCAGAGGGTTCGAGAAAAATTTTGGACAGTATTTTTCTTTAGTTCTCCTCACACATTTTCAATCGTGTGGGAAGAACTAAGGAAAAATACTGTCGAAATTTTTTTCGATTTTTGTTGCATATCGTTTGATTAATGTAATTAACTTATAGAATTAATACAATTCTCGAATGGGATAGAATCTATCTGTACCTATTTGTTGATGATATGATACATTTATCATGTAAATCTTTTGAAAGGATAAAATAATTAGTAATATTAAATTTTTTGATTTTGATTTTGTCATAGGTTTCTCTGAGAAAATGGCCAGTACTCGAGTTCGTGTACTATTGTATTATGATGGCATGATACAGAATGATGAACTAGTGTGCAGTACAGTCATCCTGCAAATCGGATGATTAGAGTATCTTCATCATTATCATGTCAAGAATTATTGGATCATTTGTACAGCAATATTCCTGTAGACAAAGAAAAATATGAAATAAAATTGAAATGAAAATCTTCTAATCTGTTGGAACAATTAATGCAGAGCAAGTATATCTTAGTTCCAATTGATGACGATAAAGATATCGAAGAAATGCTGATCTTTCTTTTGAAATATTCAGAATATCGATTTTTAGAATTATATATTGAAAAAGAAGATGTACCGAGCTTTGGATACTATAGTCGGCTTTTAACTCAAGCAGACAATAATGTTGGGCCTTCCTCACTTTTCGTAACTCCTATGGTGCAAACCGATAGTGTTGAGGCCATATTTGTAGAACAATATTCTACTACTACCAGCCTTAGTTGTCCAATTATTCAGAGTTCTATGGTGACTTCTCCTGTGTCTTCTGCTATGGTGACTTCTCCTTTGCTAGAAGTAGTGGTAAGTGCGGGAGATGACACTTATATAGGAAACGATGACTGGGTAGTCGGTGGAATAAATTCTGATAATCTAGGCTTTGAATCAGATGAAAGCGGAGATGAAGACTATTGGATGGATGAGGACAGTAGCAGTAATAATGATGATGGTGAAGATGAGAATGATGATGAAGATGTTCAGCCTAATATTAATGTGGGAGAACCTCAACCTCATTTGCACGAATCCTCATAATTTTTTAACGATATAAATTTAGATGATGGTGGTTGTGTTAATGCTGGTCGAAGATTGAACTCTGACTATCAGTTTTGAAACTCCTTGATGACTGGATTTTCTAAAGATCTAATGTTTGAGAGTAAAGATTATGTAAGGAGAGCTGTTGATCTTTGTCACATTATGAAGCATTGGACATACATTGTAGTTCAGTCGCATTCAAATTATGATCCATACGACATGCATCATCAGATAATATTCAAAATTATAAATAGAGGCTTCGTGCTATATTATTGAAAAAATATGGATATTTTCAAATCACAAAATATGAGGGTCCTTACACATGTTTGTTTACGGGGTTGAGTCGAGACCACAAACATGTCAGTGGAAGGATGATTGGCACACTAGTCCGACATATTGTTGAGAAAGATCCTGGTGTTAAAGTTGAAGCTATTGTGGCACCCGTTAATGATCAATTTTAATATACAGTGTCATACAGAAAAACATGGTGTGGAAAGCAGAAGGCATTGGTTGATATTTATGGAGAATGAGAGCTGTCTTATGCTAAATTATCCTATTATATGGCTGCACTTCAACATGCAAATCTCGATACAGTTGTTTCATGAAATTTTTTTCAAACTATGAATTCCAATGTCCGAGCTTTAAATTATATTTTTTGAACTTTCAAACCATCTATCCAGGATTTTACGCACTGCCGTCCTGTAATCAGCATTGATGGCGCGTACTTGTATGGAAAGTTTAAAGGTAAGATGTTAATTGCAACAGGAATTGATGCAGAGAATGGGATATTTTCATTAGCATATGCAATTATGGATGAGGAGACGACTGTAAGTTGGAGTTGATTTCTTTTCCAGCTCAGAACACATATCGTCAAAGATAGAAATAAAATATGCTTAATTTCTGACAGGCATCCAGGTATATTAAATACAATCGCAGATGAGTCTATTGGATGGAGTCCATCATGTGTCTATCACCGATACTTCTTAAGATATATCTGCAGTAATTTTAACACTCATTTTAAAAATGTACAGCTGAAAAGAGCAGTATGGCAAGCAGGAAGCACTCATCAAGTTCGCAAGTTCAACTTTATCATGGGTAGGATCAGAACAGTGAATGAAGAGGCTTGGAGCTGATTGTCTGAGATAGAAAAGGAGAAGTGGACGTTGGCATATGATGATGGCCTGCACTATGGTGTTTTAACTATAAATTTATTGGAGATTTTTAACAGTGTTTTACGAGGAGCTAGAAATGTGCTAATTACAGCTTGTGTTCAAATGACATTTTATTATCTTGTGAAATACTTCAATACGAGGTATGCCCAAGCCTTGAGATATGTAGAGGAGAATCCAAACAATCTTTTTACTCTTCATGTTGCAATTAAAATTGCTGAAGATCAGGTTAAAGCTAACCAGCACCGAGTAATAACATTCAACCTTCAAAGAGACATATATGAAGTGCTTACGAGGAGAGCAAGTACAGGATTATGAGGTGGAGAAAATTTCATACTGTTACTTTAGCTGAAAGAAAATGTTCTTGTGAAAAGTGGAGCATGTACAAATATCCATGTTCATACGTTTTAACTGTGTGTCAAAAAATTGCTGTATATTTTAGTGATTTTGTGGATGATGCATATACAATTACATATATATGAATGCTTGGAGCGGTGACTTTAATCCATTACCACATGAAGATTATTGGATGCATACACGTATGTTCAAATATATTCCTGATCATCATCGTTTGAGACTCAATAGAAAGGTAGACCAAAGTCAACAAGACTACGAAATGAGATGGATGATAGGCAAATAAGAAGTAAGAACCATAGTGGCATTTGTAAGGAACAGGGTCATGACTACCGCCGTTATCCTAGGATACTTCAACACACTTCAACTTCAAGCAGTGGAAGAAATTAAAGGCTCCGAAGATATATTTTCGTCATTATTTTATATATTTCTCTGAGATTATATTTGAATATACGTGTTTAATATTCAGAGATGAACTGAATTGTGTGTTTAAGTTGTATTGTGTGACAATATTGTATTTAAAATATATTTCTCATTAAATGAATAGTTATCATATTTTTTACTTTTTAATACACTTATAATAATATGATTATTTTAGATTCATTAGTGTATTATGGCTTACGATCCACGGCATCCTGGTCCTCGAGACAGCAGTATTCTTATATTGCAGGAGCACCATCGATCACAGACTATTTTAGATGACGGTATAATTTGAAATGATATTTTTTATTTGAATTAAATTAAAATTTTAATTTTTTTTAAAATTTTAATTTATAATTTTATTTTTTTCTATTTTTCCCATTTTTTATTTTTTTATGGCATTTCTTTTTTTTAATTTTTTTGAATTCAAATTAAAATTTTAATTTTTTTATAATTTTAAATTATAATTATAATTTTTTTTATTTTTATCATTTTTTATTTTTATATATTTTTTTAGATATTTTTTTTCTTTGTTTGGAATATTTTTTAAAAAATTAATTTGAAATGGAGAAAATAATTTGAAATGATGTTTTTTATTTGAATTAAAATTAAAATTTTTATTTTTTAAATTTAAAATTATAATTTTTATTTTTTTTCTCATTTTTTTCTGATTTTTTCTTTTTTTATGATATTTTTTTAATTTTTAAGATTTTTTTGGGATATTTTTTAAAAAATTTAATTTTAAATGAAAAAATAATTTGAAATATATTTTTTATTTGAATTAAAATTAAATTTTTATTTTTTAAAATTTAAAATTATAATTTTTATTTTTTTTTATTTTTTTCTCATTTTTATGATATTTTTTTTAAAAAAATTAATTTGAAAAGGGGATTGTAATTTGAAATGATGATTTTTATTTGAATTAAAATTAAAATTTTTATTTTTTTAAATTTTAAATTATAATTTTTATTTTTTCAATTCTTTTTTATGATATTTTTTATTTTTTTTATACCAATTTTTTTAGATATTTTTTTAAAAGATAATTTGAAATGAAAATACTAATTTAAAATGATGATTTTTATTTTAATCAAAATTATAATTTTTATTTTTTTATAAATTTAGAATTATAATTTTAGTTTTTTTTATTTTTTTTCTTTTTTTTGAGAAAAAATAAATTCATAAATTTAATGATGTTTTTTAAAACGTATTTGAAATCATGTTTTAAAAAATATTATTTGATTTGATGATTTTAATATTTTTTCATCATCTACGTAGAAAATAGAGAAAAAAATGAGTGATGTGTATTATAAAATATTATTTTAAATAATATTTTATTTTATTTATATTATTTTAATAAATAAATTAAAAATTAAATTATTTTTATAAATAATTTTTTTTAAAATTAATTAGATAAAGCACTTCCATTCTCCGCATCCCTTGCAGCTGTTGTTGCCTCACATGTACGTAATTATCGCCACAAACCACGGGCGACCACCGAAAGCTGTCAAACCGTCCGGCTACTCTTTGCAATCAATTCGAGACACAGATTCTGATGAAGACTGGCTTTGCATGTGGCTTGTCCTCTTCCCGCGGTCAGACGGCAGTGGGAAAAAGACCGTGGGTCCCATGTCACCTTCAAGAAACAAACCAGGTGTCACCAGCTGACACCCGGCTCTGGTAGGTCCCATGGACTTCCAGCCGATGCATAATAAATAAATGGCTCCAAGACAATTTTTTGAATGATAAATATATATAACACACGAATGAAAGAAGAAATTGTGAGGAGATGGATTAACCATTTAAATTATTCATATAAATAATATATTATTATTTATAAATATTATTTAGATAAAAATTAAATAATCTAAATGGCTAACTTATCTCTCATAAATTTTATTTTCATTTATATATATATATATATATATTTTATCTAATAATTTTTAATTTTTTAAGCATTGAATTAAAATATGATGTTGTTAAAATCTACATATGTGAAATATTTTTAAAATATGATATTATTATTTTTTTATAATAAAAATTTACTCATATATATAGTTAAAATATGAATGGACATAAAAAAATTTAGATATATATTATTTTATTATATATATTTTTAAAAAATAATTTATTATATAATTTAGAATCCCTTGCAATATGCGGGCTAAAAATTAGTAAAAGAGAAAATGGAGACATACTCTATTGTAAAGATAATTTTTTTTTGATAAAAATAAAAATAAAATTATTTGAATCGAGAGCTAAATTTGGAGAGATAATGAGCCAGATGGGTCATCCATCATCCCTTTTTTTTCTTCTATATCAGATAAAAAAATAATTTATTTATTTTTTATATTTTATGAGATATATAAAATAATAAATAAAAGATTGATAAAAAGATCTATCCACCCTCTTTCTCACCCATTCTTCACCTTCTACTCGTTCTTTGTACCAGATAAGGGGTTAAAGCTACAAAATTATTGGATTGTCTGTTTCTTATCTGAAATTGATCCAAAACTAATGCGATACAACCCGGCTCGAAGTTATTTGGATTCAAAATCAAGATCTATTTTGAATGTAGATGGATTTCCATTACTAAATTCCTATATGCATCTAAGTCAGTTTTAAATTAATATAATATATACTTCAAAACTTTCTTAAGTCTTTTTCTTTTTCATAATATAGTTTGTCAATTTTTTTGTGTTGTTAATTATATTTTTTGGTAAAAATTGTTAATTATATAGTTAAAAATAAAATTGTGCGTAGAATATATTTTTGATGATGTCTGCATGATAGATATCATTGTCTATTCTATATTATACTTGCAATATAATTAGATAATCAATTTATGTATATGTATTATTGTTTATTTTTATGTTATTTTAACCTGATTTGATCCAAAAAATCTGATGGATTGGGAAAATTAATATTGTAACCAATCCAATCCAACTGAAGGGAATTGCATTATCTAGGTTCGAATGCAATTTTTTGGACCTGAATCAAACATGAATTGGATTTGGATTGGCCGATCTCTGATCCAACCTGACGCGCTTGCAACTCTAGTTTCCATAATTATAGACAATTATGATTTAGAACTAAAGTTCTTTGGTTTAATTTTGAATCAGGGAGGTTTGAACTTTGTCATGCACTAATACAATTACATTGGGGGTTTCGCAGGCTATGTGAGTAGAGTTAGATGATGTAAATTTCTTAAATTATGAGTCATAACCATTGGAGTATGCATTGCAGATTTCAAACACTATAAAGGCTCGATTCCTTTCTAAGTTGGCTTTCAGGTTTTATATCTAAACTGACACAGCCAAGTTAAGCTATTTTATTTCAATATTATGATTGTTTGATATTTAAACCTAGTCTTCTTTTTGTATAGTGCATGTCATTTAGTGGTTCCTAGTTGAGTTATATATGTCGCATTAAGATTTTGAAAGTGATGCCACCTCGCATCCAAATCTTGGTTGGTTGAAATGATTGTATATTAGGGATATTAAGTGAGTCAAGTTGTTTGAGCTGACTCAAATTCAAGTTTGACTCAACTTATTTACTATAAGCTCGAGTCAAGTTTGATTAGCTCAAATAGTTTTTAAAGTTGAACTTGCTAGTAAGATATTTGTTCGAAGACTTTCAAATTTATTCAAGATTATAAATCGTTAAATAATATTATTTTGATAATATATACGTTATATGCAATGACAAAGCTCAATTCGAACTCGAATATAGTTAGTTGACATTTGAGTTGAATTGAGCTTGAGCATGAAATATTAAAACTCAATTGATCTCAAATAAAGTTTCGAGTCCAACTAGGCATTTTAAATCGAGTTGAACTCGAGCCTCCGATCATTTGACTTGGTTTGATTTGGCTTGATTGCACCATTAGTGTATATCCAAACATGGCTCCCTTTGAGAGTAAACATGCAAACACCACAAAGAGAGCACAAGTGAAACCCTTGATAAACATATTTAGGTTTATATCGCATTCTATGTTTTGGTGCGTCGCTATTTGATTTAGATGTTGGTTGGTGATTAGTGGATGTTCTTAATGGTTTCCAGTTCAGCTGTTCCCCACCATGTATTGGACGTTTGTTTGGGTGCTAAATTGCGCGCTAATAGCTTTTGAAAATGACAGGCCATAAACCAAGTCACAATCTTAATGGTTGCAGTGGTGACAGACCGGAAACCATGTATTGGACCTTGTCCTTGATTATGTGCCCAAAATCTGTAAGGTGATCTTATGGGACTAACAAGCAATGTAAACCATGTTAAAAGGGATTAATGGCAAAGATTCTTCACACCATAACTGCTTTGTTCCACATATCCAACTGCTCCTATTGTCATGCGTTTATAGAAGCGAATCATGCGGCGGATTATGTGGCATATTCAGCAAGTCTTGATCAAGGTCTTCAAGTCTGGCATGAGAATTTTCCTCCTGTTTTAGCTCAATTTATTATTGCAGATTTGGGGATATTCCCTTCATTAGGATGTAGAGATTTCCTCTCCCTATTACCAGGAAAAAAAAAAAGGGAGGGGGGGGGGATATATCTAGCTAAGCTCATCGTGCCTTGTGGATCTTATCATTCCTGATAGCTTAGTTGCTCTGCCTCTAATGTTATGGACCCATGGTGCGTCACCACAAAAACCAGACTCATTGTTGGACGACGTTGGGTTTTAGTTCTTCCCTATCGAGATGTACTGGGCGTTTTAATTACTACGGAGCCAAGGGTTTCAAATTCAAGTTCCCTATCACATGAATTCAGTCATCCAAGAACCCATTTGTAGCTACGCTTTAAAAAAAAAACTTGCAGAATAAATTGAGAAACACTCGGTGGAATTATTTTGCCTTGAGGTACAATTGGAACTGCTTGTAATTCTTAGGACATGGTATTCTCACTATAAGCGATTGTGTGTGAAATATTTCCTGTTGTCATCAACTCCATTTTTATATTTATTTTTTTTATTTTTCTCTTTTCCTCTGTGTCCTACTCCAATTCATCTGTCTATCTTGTATCAAAAAAATATTAGTATATTTTTTTTTTAATAACACATCTCTTCTGATCAATTTTTTTTTTTTACGAGCGAGTACTCACATCGATCTAGCATGAGCACATCTCAAAAGATCAAAAAATAAAATATCTTATAAAGCTCAAAAACAGATCTGATTTTAACATCAGATCTAGTCGCCGATATATTTAGCCACATAGGAGACAATAAATTAGCGGCGTTGTTCACTTCTTAGAAGACTTGTTGAGCAGAAATCGCAGTGAAGTCATGAAGGCAAGATTGAATATCGTGAAAGAACGGGTGGATCTTCGGTTCATCGTATCCCATCAAATCTAGCTTATCACGATGGATGAGTCTCCCTCAATGATGAACTTTCTGTCCGTAGTTTCTGTCGAGCACAAATAATGCCTGTCCAAGCAATGTGAAGCTCAATTTTTAAGATAAAATATTTAAAGAGTTATGATCCTCTGCCGTCTATAACGTAGAGTTAAGTCTTCGGATGATAAATCTAGCATAATTTCTATCATTTTTGATGTTATTATCAAAATTTATTTTGACGTATTTCGAAGGAGATGATCCTAGAAAATCTTTACATCAAAAGAAATAAGAATACGAGAAGATAAGGCAAATGAGCATTTATTGATCTATATGAATGACAGAATTGTTAAACTTGTATGACACATGCCTGAAGCACAAAGAGATAAAATCTGAATTGCATGTAGTCCTTTCAACATCCATTTGTACCTCATAGACATCCCCACTTGGTTGGGTGGGCCTCAAATTTGTATACTTAATCTATTATTATCAAGTTATAGATCATGCTCTGGTGGTTTTCTTTTGGGACCAACGAGGAAGGCACAAAAGGACAGGGATTCGGTCTGGTCAACCACAAACAAGACTTGGTTTGGGCCTCTCGGCAAGTGATGGTGGATCCCACATCGACAGCTGTCCATGAAAGGATTGAGCAGAATATCTAAGGACATCTTGTTCTCCTTTTTTTTTTTTTTTTTGGTAGAAGGGCACCTTGTTTGGCCGGAGATTGTGTGATCCATGACATCCTACCAACTCTCCCACTGTATCTTTTCCTCTTCTTTTTAGCTTGTAAAGACATGGGAAGAGAGTGAATCTTTGTACTCTTATTTTCCAATTTACAACAATGTCTACATAAATGTATTGCCTAACAATAACAATATGGCTATCGGAAGATATATGAAGCATATCTAGACCAGTACTTGCACTAGTTTGGTAACAATGGTAAATATGCTTAACATCCTCCCTTCCCAAATCCAAGGTAGCAAAGTAAAACCCAGTTTGAGTTTGAAAATTAGGTCATGAAAGTGTTCAAGTGAATGTGCTGCGATGAAAATATCAATAATATGATCAACTGATCTGACTAAAAGAAATTATTCTATACCATGAACAATGTGTTGATGTACAACTGACAATCAATTTTGATATATTTAGTACGCTTATGAAGGATGTGATTGTAAGCAATTTGGATAGCATTTCAATTATCATTATGAATAATTATGACACCCAAATGTTTACCTTCCGCATCTTTTAATGACCAATATAATCAAATATGCTCTTGACTAGCGTCTGCAATGGCATGATACTTAGCTCATTGGATCTGACATTAGCTGCTTGCATCTTGTTTTGCTAGGATATAAGAGAATTTTACCAAAATAAATGGTAGCGGGAGTATCTATCAGGAGGATCATCTATCTAATCGCATCCAAGTATATATGTATATAAGTTTATGCAGAAATGGAGACTCTTAAATAATGTACCATTTGATATAATCCCTATTTCCATGCAGCTGTTATTATTAGCAAGCTTTTGAACAGAAGTTACAAGAACGAGCAGTACAAAAATCTCCTCATAATCAATACTATATTCTTGTATAAAATTTTTTGCTATAAGATGGGCTTTATATTGCACATGCAGCCCATCTGACCATATATTGATTTTATAAACCCATCTACAAGCTAGTAGTCTTATCGAGGGGTAGATCAACCATATCTAAAGTATCAGTTTTGTCCAATGCCTACAATTCTTTTTATCATTGCTTGCTGCCAAATAGGATTAGTACTAGTCTTATAATAGAACTGAGGCTCATGTAAGAAAATAAGGGTGTAAAACCATAATAATTGTAAATATGAACAAGTAGTTATCTTATCCGAGTAAAACATCGACGTGATAGAAGAGAAAATGATGGTGGAGATGACTCAATAGGGTAGGAATGATCGCTGTTAGGATCATCTGATAGAGCCAACATTTCAAGAGAAGTTGTAACAGCGGCATGAATGAGATGTAGAGGTGTGAAATTATGATATGTGGAGAATATTTTATGCTCCTAGAAAAGTATATAGCGAGAGATATGAAGCCAATTTGAAATAGGATTCCAACAGCTATATCTTTTGTGGTCTCCGTTCCGTATCCAAAGAAACAACACAACCATGTGAGCAAAAGATTTTATTTTAGTACATTGGTGAGGTTGAATTTATAGTATATCCATATCAGTCTTGTAGCATCTCCAATATTAATTTGTCCTTTCGACATCCGTTTGTACCTCATAGATATCCTCACTTTGCCGTGTGGGCCTTAAATTTGTATGACCAATCTATTTTCACCAAGTTGGTGGTCTGGTGGTCATCTTTTGGGACCAGCAAGGAAGGCACAAAAAGTCATGCTTTCTGTCCAGTCAACCACAACTCTAGTCTTACCCCAAAAAAAAACCACAACTTGAGTCTGAATCAATAGCTAGCCGTCCATGAATGGACTAATGAGCACCGAAGGACGTCATTTTTAGTGGAGAATGTGTGATCCATGATGTCCTACCCCACTCTTTCTCCCACTATATATTTTTCTCTTCTTTTTAGCTTTTTGCGCATCATGATATTGACGGGCAAAAGCCTCTCCGGTGGGACAAAGTTTGTGATGGGTTGTCACGAGAGCGTGAGAGGAACAGGCAAGGAATACCACACTATGCTTTGCCATCTTTTTCTCTCTCTGTCATCCAAATCCAACCTCTTCCTAACCTGTCCATCACTTGCCACCTCATCTTTGGCTTGGGTGAAAGGTTGGCTTCCCACTTAGCCCTTGGATCTTTGTGGCTTACTCTAAGATTCCATCTTTGTGTGGTTTTTTAATACTTTGGAGATAGAAAGTATATCTATAACTTTGTCTTGTAAAAGAAAGAAGAAACATGGATTACGACCGATACTAAACTTGAAATCGATTCATAAGTTAGGTAAGGATAACAAAGAGCACGGTAAAGCGCACAACCTTTGGTACTATGAATTGAATGAATTTTTTAGTTCCTGTTATTGGCTTGTGCACATAGGCTTAGCAATAATGGCCACTATAACTACGAATTGATTTCTATTTCCTCATTAATTGTAGGCATTGTAGCTCCTTCCATAACTTACTATTGATTATAGGTACAAAAATATTATACCACCATCTTCCCACCCGCCAATTTCGTGCACCTACACGTTTCTTTGAGAGTGTAAGTTGGGTCCAACACTTAGTAGACTATGTCATCCAACAAGGTGAGGCCTGCATACCCTTAAAATTCAAATGCATTAATCTTTTAAAATTGCATTGAATCTCAAAGATTTTTATGTTTTTCCTTCAAAATATAAATAGGAGTTTCTGGATCGAACCAAGCTAGATGTACACATGCATTCAAGTCTCTTGTACCTACCATGGTGTCCATCATAGAGAACCCTTTACCGTGCAAGCCCATGTGATGCATGGTACATGCATATGTGTACTCAATTGACATTTGCTTATGAGCGTATGTTTTTCATGCTTCTTGTAGATTTCTTTATGTTGTTAATATTTTATTGTTTGAACAAAAAGATAAAATCCCACCCATAACTTGCTGAAAAAAGAATCTCTTGCAATAGTGCCTAACCCGTGAGCGCTAATTGGACATACATTATCTGCAGCATTTAAAAAAAAAAAATGGAAGCATTGGTTGATGATTCTTGCCAACCAAATAATAGACCATATCTTATGCTACTGATTGAAAGTTGACAGAATACAAATCAATATTTTAATTTAGGTTTTTTCTGATTTTTTTTTTTTTTTGACCCTTTTGATCACTTTTTTACATGCTATAAAACCATTTTAGCTAGAGTCCAATATGTGCTACTTCACATGTCACTTTATTGACACGGAGTCATGCATCAGTAGAACCCACCTAACATTCTATATGGTAGAGGATGCCTGTAGTGAAGCAAGCTAATATATTTGTGCCACATGGAGGAATGATAAGATTCTATTTGGTGGTTGAGAGTTGCATGATTTAGATGCTTTGCTGTCTCAGAGCATACCTTGGATGCTTTGCCTCAGCAACCTTGGCTTTAGGGAATACCAAACCTTAATTATATCTCATGCCATGCTGACGGTAATACTCATGATCATCAAATCTCACATGCACCGGCTGACTATCACGTGAATTTCACGTGCATGCCATCAAGTGGAAGTCCATGGCCCCACTGGCCAGAGAGTTTTCACAAACCCCAAAGCGATAAAACCGCAGTGATTACCTCCAAGGCTGGCAAGCCTGGGATGGGACCTTGGAAGGACCGTTGCGTGCATCTCAATGTTAAGACAAAGGAGCCAATATTTCTCAAAAAAAAAGACGAAGGAGCCAACCAATGAGGGCCCTCTTCCTCCTAGTTTAGTCTTATCTAGGCATTATTCTAATGAGCAATACCCGACGTTTGCCTTATCCCCGGAATTTTGCTTTGGTTCGGGTGTTTCAACAATATCTTGTAGCACAGCACAGTGATCAATATCTAACTATAAAATATGGTCTGATCAATTGCTAAAGTGCTTGTTGATTCCTAATATTAGTTTTTAAGACAACATTATCTCCATATCTTCCCTCCAAGGCTCTTTTGGTTGGAGATAATTTATTACGACAAAATAAATCCTATATCAAATTATTTATATTTGATGCAGAAAGTGGATGGGATGGATAAAAAAATAAATAATAAATTTTTTGACTATATTTTTGAGAAAAAAGATCAAATAAATATCATCGGAAAGATAATATTTATTTTTCCACACTTGATTATCGGATGGTAGTGATACGAAGATATCAACTTTTGATTAAAACTCCCTCACTTATATTAATATAATATATATAATTATATTAAATATATTAATAAACTGATTAAATAATATTTAAAAATAATAATATTTTTAATATATTAATATATTTATTAATAAATCTTAGTTATTAATAAATAATTAATAAATATTTATTACTTATCAATAAATCTAACGTTCGATTTATTGATAACTAATATATTTATTTATATATCAAAGCATACTAAAATTTGTTTATAAAAAAAAAATTTATTTTTGATATATGTTTAATTAATTTAAAAATATTTATTAACTTATGTAAATATATTTCAATATTCAAAAATATTGACCGTTTTTATATCAGAAGACCATAAATGGCCAAAAAAATAGATTGAAAAGAAGATATTATTACCTAAATTATTTATTTAAGAGTATTGTTAGAAATTTGGTAATTCATATAAGATTATCTCTAATCAAACATAGTAGTCGGTTACAAATGCTATTTTTTCAAATAATTTTTTTACCACTCAAATATGGTAAAATTTATTTTCCTTTGCAATATTTTTTCGATAAATATTTTAAAAATTATCATATTATCCCATAATTTGATATATCCCAACTAAATGAATCCTAAGTTAAATTATTTAAACCTCGATCTGACAATTGTGCTCTAGGTCATCCTCTTTTCAGATAAAAATTATTTATTAAAAAATAATTTGAGCCTCTCTCGCAAGATCATCATGCTAATCTAGAATCGCTTCTATATTACTTCAATTGAAGAACCAAACATACTCTTACCAACAACAAAATGCTAAACCTGCTCTTCACCTGCATATACATGCATTTATTTAGCAGCTCCTTAATTTAAATGATACAAATATCATACAAATAATGACATGGCTTTACATTAAAAAGAAAAGAAAATGTGACTTCCTCTTTATCCATACCTCTTAAATCTTCCTTGACCTTTAATCCATACAACTTCTATCAAGGCTGCCAGCCTATCTTTGGCATACCTTCTATCGACCTTATGGTCCTTGCTCTTAGGCATCATCAACTTTTGTTTGTATTGCGTGCTTTTAGGATCTCTATGGATCCCGTCACTTACTCTACATTGAATCCAGCCTATTTCGAACTTACCATGATGGTACCATTGATACTCCTATCCATTTGGTGTGTCACACTTACCCTGGTATGTTTCAGGGACAAAAATATAAACATGAAAAAAAAAAAAAAAAAACTTATTGAAGTGCATAAGAAAACTTTCACAAGTCTATATACGGCTAGTTTGGTGACTCAGCATTCAACCAACTCTTTTGTACTGTAGCAAATCTATACAGATCCTCTAATATCACAGGGCATACAGAACTTTTCACCTAAAAATAACGAGTCTATAACATTACCAGAGATACATACAAAAGGAGCAGAAATCCATGATCCAAAAACAAAAAGAGATAACTAGTTACTTTAGTAATTGGTATATTTCTATAACATTTTTATCTTATAAGCAGATCATTCATGACAGAGGCAAAAAAATCACCCGATAGCTATGATACCATTGATTGCCCATCCATGAGCATCTGATAGGTATGATCGCACCTTGAAATGCCATTGTAACGGTCACTAAAGTCAGAGCCCCAACGGTCAAGAGCACCATTGGTCCTGTCTGAATTTGGAGTAAATTACAAAGTCAGTTGGAAGGACATTATGGGAATGAAACGGTGCAGCCAAGAAGATGCAGGACCAGGACATATTTGGAATATAATTTGAAGAAAATTCCGAATTCAGTAGGGGGCCATTCTGGGAATAAAATCGTGCACCCCAAACCAGAAAGACGAAGAACAGGGTCATATTGGGAATGAAATGCTAAAATGTTGCCAAGATAGTTCAAAGGTTGGTATTTTCGGGCTGGCCACTAGTAAATGAAATCACTGGCACACTTTATATTCCAAGCTCTCTTCTTCTCTCTCTCCCCACTAAAGAAAGCGGCGAGGAAAGGAGAGGAACAGGAAAGGAGAGGAACGAGAGAGAGAGAGAGAGAGAGAGAGAGAGAGAGGGAGGGGGGAGGAGGGGGGATGCAGAGGCGCAGGACGAGAACGAGAAGGCTGTCCATCCTGCGGTGGCTGCTAAGTTGCGCCATCAGCGTGCTTGCGTTGGGCGTGCTGCTCGCCGTACACGTGTCTCCTTTCCCCAGTGTTCCTTCCTTCTCGGACGTGCGCAAGCTTCCTAAGGTTCGGCCTTTTCTCCATCCCAGTGTTTTTTTTTTTTTTTGATCTTGAGTTGGGCATATTTGTCTTGAATTTTATCATGCTCTGGGTTAAGAATCGAGTTTCTGAGCTTTTTTTAGTAATTTTCATCACTATACCGATTTTTTTTTTTTTTTTTTTTGCATTTCTGTGATTTTGATATTAAAGTATCTCTTGTTCTTGGAAAAAGGTTTTTGTTTGGGTCTATCAAACAGTTTGCGGATTGTTTCTGTCAAATATGTGTTTTTCCTTATTTTTTGGATTTGTCTGCAATTTCGACATTGAAGCATCTTCTTTTGCGGAGAAAGTTGTGTTTTTTGGGTCTGTAAAATGATTCATTAAGTGATTTGGACATAAATACATTTTTCCTCTTTTTTTTTTTTTTTTTTTTGAGTTTTTGTTATATTGATCCCATCATACTAAGGTTATCTCCGGAATTTTTTTTTTTTTTTTTTGGCTCTACGAAACGATTTATGGAGTATTTTTGATATGAATTTATGATAACTCATGGCTTGAGGGTTTTTTGTGCAGCAACGGGAGATCGGATACCGAGGATGGAGCACCGAGCTGAGCTGGACGCAAGAGTCTGCCCCGCCCCAACTCTCCAGATTGCTCGCTTCTCAGAAGGTGTGATACATGATCATATCACTCGCGGCCCATCCGATCATTAATTTTGAGTCTTGTTTTATAAAATTTCTCTTCTATTTGATGCCAAGATTTTGCCACTATATGCTGTTAATTGAGAAAACATTGATCGGATTCATGGGTATTGTTCTTATAATTTGAAAGCGAAGCAGTCATGCCATCTCTTTCATTGTTTTCACCTCTCTAGATTTGACAGTTGGACAGCATGAGTGATGGTATGTCGGGATTCGAGAAGCTGTGGAAGCCTCCATCGAACCGTGGTTTTGTGCCATGCGTGATGCCTAGCTCATCTCACTCAGGTAAGAGGGCTACAACAACGTCAAGTTTGTATTTTTCTTCCTCTGTTACTTTTTTCTTAGCAGTTTGTTTCATCCATTAACGCGTTATGCTTCAGCTCCCGAGGAATCAAGAGGTTACTTGCTAGTCAGCACCAATGGTGGGTTGAACCAGATGCGGGCAGGGGTAAGCTACTCTCTCTCTCTCTCTCTGCTTTTGTGTGTGTGTGTGGTTATATGGGTGTTACGTCACAGACTGAATTAAAGTCTAGTATCTAATGAGTATCATATTTAGCTGTTTGAAAAATAGAAACTAAGGGAATTGGCATTAGAAATCTTGTATTTGACTACATATCACACAGTGTTGATTGTTGACTTTTGTGGTTCCCAAGTTGTTCAACTATGTCACCAACTATTTGTACTTTGAAATTTCTACTAGAGTCGACATGAATATCAGATACAGATGATGTTATACAGCTTTGAATATTATAGATAGCATTGTTAATAATTGAATAAATGACATCACTCCTTCTGGTATTATCTTAGTGTTGCAGGGTTCCTTTTCATATGGAGTCTTTTTTTTGTTTGAGTCTGTTACACACTGCATGTCCAATAGTCGAAAAGTCCTTGGTTGAGTCTGATATCATGAAGGATAAGTTAGATTTCTCTTACGAGTGTTTAAACTAGGTCAAGACCACAATCTGCAACTGGTGAACTCCAAATATGGTATGTGGTCTATCAAGTTGTTAATCTAACTGTATTTAGTAATTAGATATAGACCACCTCATAAGCTGCAGCTTGCTCATCGTCTGCCCATATATCAGGGGATGCATCACTTATTATCAAATGCCATTGCACATCATCTTTCAATGCCCTTTAAGCAATTAATTCCTGATTAGAGGTGAATAGGTGGCTATGTCTGCATGATGAGTTTTGCCGATAAATCTCTTTTTATTTTCCATTTTAGAAGAAAAAAACTGATGTTATGCAAAAGGTAACAGCATATCCAATAACCACAGTAGCCTGTTGAGTTACAAAATTTAACCACTTAGCTGAATTGACTAGGTGCATAAGCTTCGGAAGCCATTCTGACATGTACCTATTGAAGACTCAATTGGCAAAAAATGAAGTTGACTTCACTTACTCAGACATGTCATATATGCTTATATAGTTAAACTAAATTTATGCTGTACTTTTTGATTCATAATTAGGGGGGAAGCTATTAAAAATGATGAGCCATGTGTCTCTTTTTTTAATATATTTTTCCTGTATATATTGATGAAAAGGAGACACTGTCCCACGATGGTGAACGAAAGTTGGCTATTTGAGTTTAGCTCAACAAATATTCTCCCGATTCAGGGACTAAAACTAAAAGCTTGGAATGTAATTCTTCTTCTATTTTTCCCTCTCTTGACAATTAAATGTAATCGCCCTTTAGTTGATCAGGTTGTAGTGTGATGCCTGGGCATGATAGATGAGATCTGGGGTAGTTGCCATGCTTCAATGAAAACCAGGCAGCCCATATATCATTCATTCACCAATCTTCTTGACTATAAAGCTAGCCTCATTTTATGCATGCTTGATAAAATGTTGCAAAACATGAATTGGTCATTGTAATTGATAAAGGAAATTTTAGAATAGGCAGCATATTAATGGAGATATCAATCCTGTCTTGCCCATTTTGGCTTTAAAGTCTGCCTAACTTTGCTTACAAGAAACCAATAAACCTAGTGGGGCGTCCCATCCCATTCTTGTGAGGAAATAGAACTGAGATGGGGACAGGACTCCGAAAACCATCCATGTAGGAAAGAAGAAGAAAGAGTAAAGAAAGAAAGGAAGGAAAGAAGAAGAAGAAAGGAAGGAAGGAAGAAAGAAGAGAAAGAAAAAAGAGAGGAAGGAAAGAAGAACAGGAAGGAAAGAAAGGAAGGTAGGGAGAAGTAAAAAAGAAGTTAAGAACGAAGAAAGGAAAGATGGCTTTTATTATTTGGAAGCACTTCAAAGTTTCTTGCTTGCCAGATAAAATGTGACTTTTCTCCTACCAAAAATGATCCAAATAATTGTTCTAGAATGAGGAGTGAGGATAAGCTTTAGCCTCTGTAAAGGCATTTTGTAGCCAATGTGACAACCATATAGACGATGGACTTGCTTTTAGTGGGGATAACAAGTTTCCATAATATTGTATTAACAGTGGCCGTTTCCGATATGAAGTTACAACCTACATTTCTTAACTGTATTAAAGTCATAGATCATCGTTGAACTGATAAATCTTCAAAAGTTTGCTGAAACAACTTTGCTGGATGGTAATGATTTTGGGGTTACCTATCATTGGTGACTAACAGAATATTGCTAATTTATCCCTTTCTATATCATGTAAAGGAATTGGCCACATACTGATAGATATGTAAGGGAAAAGGGGACAGATGATATATCATTCATGCACCATCGTTTCCATCCGATAAACACCTTTTTCCCTTCACATTCTGAAACTACCGCATGCTTTCTCTATCTACTGCTCAACCTCTTGGTTATTTGCTCACCATGACATTAGAAGACATGTCAGAGATATTGATACCTCAGTGGCGTGGGGGATGACATTTTGATATGACAGAAAACTGTTTGTTTCATATTGTTGCAATATCGCAGGACAAACTTTCTGCAACTTTATATTTGTTCTCTACAACTTTCAATTCTATATCATGCCGTGCACCATGTCATATTGTGCAGTATGTCAGCAGGGATATCTGCTGCATATGCCCATCTATCTTTCCTTTGATTTACTATTGTTATTGCAAACCATTCAACCATTCAGTCCTATTAAGAGTACTGTAGTATTTATTACTTTATCTTCCTCAAAAACTATTTAATACTTTCGATAGTTGAAAACACTATCTGATTTTTTTCCCTTATCTTTTACTTTTCCTAGTTTGATTAACTGTTGTTGGATATTATTCTTTTGATGACAGATATGCGACATGGTAGCAGTTGCGCGTCTAATAAATGCAACACTTGTTATTCCAAAACTTGATAGGAAATCATTTTGGCAGGATTCTAGGTACATTTTCCTTCATACTTTTAATTCTTGATTATACCTCCCTAATTTAACTTACATTAATGGCATAAATCTGGAATTGCAGCAATTTCTCAGATGTTTTCGATGAAGAATATTTTATACAATCTTTGGCAAATGATGTTAAAATTATCAAGAAATTACCAAAGGAATTGGCAATGGCTACCAAAGCAGTAAAATATTTTACAAGCTGGTCTGGAGTAGGATACTACCAAGATGAGATTTCTCGATTGTGGGATGATTATCAGGTGTAGTGTCTATGTTATTTGGATTTTGGAAGTTCACCATTTCATTCACAGACACAGGCAACATGCACATACATTTGCATGTACATCCACGTAAACATGCATACCAAGTCCATTACCTGCCATATTTGTTGGTAGTCTTGTTGAACTGATTTGTTGGAAACATTGTTTTGCAATAGGTTATACGAGCAGCTAAATCAGATTCTCGTCTTGCCAACAACAACTTGCCCCCTGACATTCAAAAACTCCGCTGTCGTGCTTTCTATGAGGCTCTTCGATTTGCTCCCCGAATCGAGGCTCTAGGAAAAGTAACATCTCACCTATTATTTTTCTTACTTTTAATTTTTATTATTTTTTATTTCAATGTCTTGCACTACAAAAAAGCAGCACTTGAGTTTCTATGGGTGTTAAATCTGCAGTTATTGGTGGAGCGAATGAGATCATTTGGTCCATATATTGCTTTACACTTACGTTATGAGAAGGACATGCTTGCCTTTAGTGGGTGCACATATGGTTTGTCTCCTGGTGAAGCTGATGAGCTGACAAGAATCAGGTAAGAGACTTAATAGCAGGCTTTATAAAACACTAGCTCTGTTCTTTGTAATT
Source organism: Elaeis guineensis (assembly GCF_000442705.2). Taxonomy (NCBI): domain Eukaryota; kingdom Viridiplantae; phylum Streptophyta; class Magnoliopsida; order Arecales; family Arecaceae; genus Elaeis; species Elaeis guineensis. The sequence goes on from NC_026005.2 coordinate 5,282,910, forward strand.
GAAAGGTAACCTCTACAATGATTTAATCTTGAACCTGCTTCCTCCATCATTTGCAGAGAGAGCATGGCACATTGGAAAGTCAAGGATATCGATCCCCAAGAACAGAGGGCCAGGGGGTATTGTCCCCTGACTCCAAAGGAAGTTGGAATTTTTCTTTCTGCCCTAGGATATCCATCAAATACTCCAATATATATTGCATCAGGGGAAATATATGGAGGTGATTCTCATATGGCTGATCTTGAGTCTCGCTTTCCCATGTTAATGAGCAAGGTACCAAATAGATATTTTTCATCCATGATGTAGCTTGAATTGGTCTTATATCATCAAAATGAAGCAATTTAGTCTGCTTGTTTTGCATTCATGCTAAAAATAGTAGCAATGATTAAAAAGCCGCTTTTATTTATTGGATACCAACTTTCTTTGACGTATCAGGTGTATTGCATCTGTTTATGATTCTGATTAAGTGCATATATTTCATGGAAATGACTTGGACAAAAAGATGATGGAAGATATGTAAAAATATTTCCTGTATTGCATCTGTTTGATGATACTCTGTTTATGATTCTGATTAAGTGCATATATTTCATGGAAATGACTTGGACAAAAAGATGATATGAGACATGTAAAATATTTCCTGACTAAGAAGCCCAGACATTGTATTTTGACTTCCAATGATAGCATCGTAAGTGTTTTATCATATTACTGCACCAATCATTTGACTCTCCTAACCACTATGTTCATGAGGTTATGCAAATGCATTAATCATGTCTATATGTTGTATATATAGCTAATCAATCATTACGTTTTGTGTCAAATTGCTGTTACCCCATCCATAAGGCTTGATCATCCTTGGAACCATCATTGTTTACAATTTTATGTGTGTGTTATCAGATCTTATTTTCTTTCTTTTAATTCTCTGTAATGATGAGCTAGTCTGTGCATACTACATAGCGCATTCAAGTATTCATTAGGTCAATCCATGATTTGTTCACTTGTAGTCAAATGCATCTTAATCTATGCCAAAGGGCTAATCTGTCAAGGCTTGCACTTTCTGTGCCATAACACCCTGTATTTTGTCGGCTTCCCTAAAGTAATCTTGGCATCCTTTTTCAACAATCACCCATATTACATTGTGACAATGTTTGTTTTTCAATACATGGTTAGAGAGCCTCCTTTTCATTTCCTATTAGTAAACATGTAAATTGGTTATCATGTTTCTTTGAGAATGAGCAGTTCAAGGCGAACCTTGATATTGGTGCTTCGATTTCATTTTCCATGTTGTAAATGCTGCTCCACCATGACATCAATATACAGAAGAGTGATGATAGAGTCGAACTATATGGGATTTACAAAAATTATTGTTCATGTTATGGTGGGCATATGGACAAATATGATTCAACAAACAAATACATTACCAGATTTGATGCAGAAAATACCATTTAATTTTCTTGCGATTTCTAGATTTTGGCAACTACATTCACATGTCTATGATTAGTATAGGGAGAAACCAACAAGAACCAAACTTATTTAAGAACACCTATCACCCTTCATAAGAAGATTTTATGCTAATGCAATTTATGATCTACTTTAACTTTTAAGCCACCGTTGAACTCGAGATCATTATGGATATGGATGCTGAACCAGAAAAAATATTCTTAAATACCTATGTTGTTTTCAAAGGTAGATGATTGCTACAGGAAGTGAATTTCCAATTTATGGGATGTAGTAGCTGTGGAAACTCTCTTTGTTTCAGTTTGTAGTGTGACAAGGTTTTCAAAACATCTGAATTATCAGAAGTTTGATGTGCATAGATCATTTATTCAAAAAGTTGGGTGGGTCCCTGGTTTTTCATTTGACTATTCCGTAAGAGAGCTGAGAAAAGGAGATGATCATTCTTTTTTAAGAATTTAGTGATTTTCGAATGGTATTTACATCCTTGCAGCAAGTAGGAATGACCAGGCTTGACTTATTAATTGTGAATGCTCTCTTCTAGCTCACTATTCTTGCTTCAAGAAAAAACATGTTGTGGTATTTGTGCATTCCCCACCAATGTAAATGTTTGTCAAGTTCACTGTAATGTTGTCTTTAGGTTGTTTTCTCCTACATAAAATCTCCCAAGTATTCATAACTCTACGCAGTATCCTTGGGAATTTCTCAATTCATGTTTTCATCTTAATGTACCTTTTACCTCAGTGGAGGAAGTCATGTTTCATGGGCAAGTGTTTGTGTGATTATAATTTGATAGAAACATGCATTTGAGAGTTATTGCCGATTTATCTCATTTCATCACATTTATTTATAATTTTGGTGAAGGTTCGTTGTGCTGGAACTAGACCCCATGCCTGTTGGTTGGTGGTATGGGTTTGGTACACCCTCGTATCATTCCATACCGGGTCTGAATGGAAATGGAAAAGGACCAACTGAGAGAGGAAAGGGGAGAGGGAGGGTAGGAGAAGGAGAGGGCGGAGATGCCAGTGGAGGTTGGCGGTGGCTGTCGGAGTGTCATGGAGGTTCGGATCCTCCTCCCCGCCCTCTGGCGATGGAAGTAGGGGTGATTGCCCTTGTTGCGATCGTGAATTCTTAATTTTTCTGGCAAAAGTTAAAAAAAAGTTTATTAGGTAAAGTTTGGAATGCAAGGAGAGGGTAGGGACGTCGGCGGTGGCTATCGGAGGGCTACAAGGGTTCAGATCCTCCTTCCTGCCCTCTGTCGATGGAAACAGGGTGATTGCCTCTGTTTTGATCGTGAATCCTTAATTTTTTTGGGCAAAATAAAAAAAAGGGGGCTATTAGGTGAAGTCGGCAATGGCGTTGTCGACCACACCTGGTATCCTTCTTCCCCCCCCCCCAAACCCTCTCCCCCCTTATGCCATTGCCAACTTCACCTGATATCCCCCCCCACCCCCCCAAAAAAAAAAAAAAACGAAATAGGGGCTTTCGTCCCTATTTCGATCAGCCGATTCTGGCCTCTATCTTCCTCAGTGAGTCTTCGGTGGCCTCTAGAGGATCCTCTCCCTCTCTCTCTCTTAGTGTCTCACTCATCCTTTTCCTTCTCCCTCTCATCCTTGTTGCTGGCCCTCTAGTGGGTGCAGAGGCCCTCCGGCAGGCTTAGCCGGCCTCTGGAGGGTCTCTCTTCCTCTGTCTCCTCCCTCCACCCCTCTCTCTCTTTTCCTCTCCTTCTCCCTTTTGTCAGCGTTCTGAATTTGATGCTGGAACCATTTAGGTCTGCCGCTGATATAGTTTGGCATGCCTCGAACCACCCAGTTAAGGATGGTTCCGCCTTCCATAATTTTGGTACTAGATGTTTAAATACTTTATACATAGTGCTTTAAAATAATCACCTTGTTGACCATGCAAGAGAATATAAAGTATCTACTTACGTTGAAAAAATTTTATGACCTCCAACTTATCATATAGCTCGGATTGGAACTAATAAATGTTTTGAACTAGAAAAATGTACAGAGTGGAACTTAGATAAACTATCGTGGTATATTTAATTATATATGTGGAAATATACAGTTTCTAACACAGTCATTGTGTTGGCCAAGTCTGAAAATTTGACAAAACAAAAAGTTGTGGTGAAAAAGTTTTGTCTAGAACCTCCAAATCTGCCTTATAGTCTAGTTGCTACATGTGACTTTTACCTTCTTAGTTTCCACTATGGATCATTCCCTTTCCTTGCAACTGGCAAAGATATGAAAGTTGTTTTAAAATAGGAAATATGCATGGTGGAACTTGGAGTAATCTATTGTATTGCATATATATTACGTACATGTATGTTTAGTCATATTCTGTTATATATATTTGATGCTGTATGTCTGAACTTGGACATTGCACATATTCCATTTTTTTGTGGCGAGGATGTGAGATGAGCCCTTTGTTAGTTGTATGAGATTGAGCATGTGCTTTTACTCATAATCTACATGTTTCACAGTTACAAATGCAATGGTTGCTATGCTTGGACCTTTATAAAAACTTTGATCACATGCCATGTGAGATTTCAATATCATCCTTCATCATTGTTTTCTTGAATAAAATACAGGAAAGAAATCTTGGGGCATGGGATGTTTATTGAAGATTACCTAAACACATATGGTTGCATTTTTCTGAAAAATGATCCTTAGCTTGTAGCTTTTGTATGATACAAGCACAAGTGCAGTTTGAGCCCAAAACTCAGGATCAAGTTTTCTAATAAGTCTCTTATACACGGTGTTGGTGTTTTCCATAACAGTATTTTTTAAGTTCTATCCCCCCATATGTGGCACAAATGTGGATAACCGATGTAAAAGGTATGAGATGTTTGAGACAGATAAATATATCTTGATATATCATGTGTGATCTATGTATATAATTCATTATGCTACTTTGACCTTCTAAAATGTGGGGAACAGCCACTGCACTGTAACATGAAGACCAGGAGACAACCTTATCAATGACAGATGATTGCTATCTTTAAAATAGAACAAGTGGCCAATCACATAGGAGAGACATAAAATAGGTGCATTCTAGGGCCATGAATTGTTTGTTGTGCTGGGTTGGGTCCCAAAGTTGTTAGTGATTACCGTTGAGTAAAGAGATAGGCAGTGTCTTTATCACCTCTTTTCTTTTATTGTTTAAGAAATTGTTAGGGATGGAAATCCATTTTGTTTGTTTGCATAAATCCTGAAAGAGCATTGAGTAGGCAGCTGTAGTTTGCAAGTAGAAAATGATAAAAATCAAAAGAGAACAGACTTCTTTTAACAATAATATCTTCAATCTTTATACTTGTTCAGTATAGTAACCCACAAGCAGATATTGATGGTTGATCACTATTGCGGTCCTTGGGAAGTCAAGTGCCCATCCTTATTTTGTGTCCATCGAGCAATGCTTTGAGGACAGTGACACACCTTATGGCTAAACCTGCACCTCTGTATGAAGGGCCTACTCAATATAATTATCTTATAACGTGTTATGGCAAATGCAGCATTTATATAAACCCATTTGCAAATTATGATGCCTATGGTTAGACCTTTTTTTAGCCGTTATTATTATGTACTATGAGATGAAATTGATTTCACTCACACTCTTGCTAAAGGTTCTTTATCCCCCCCCCCTCTCTGATTCTTTTTTCTATTTTTATTTTTATTTTTTATTTTTCAGTGAACTCTGTTTTGACTGGAAGCTAGCTCAATCATGAATTTTTTTGTTTTTTTTGCCTTACAGGAAAAGTTAGTGTCAGTGAATGAGCTCGAACCATTTAGTCATTATGCATCGCAGATGGCAGCTTTAGACTATATTGTGTCAGTGGAAAGTGATGTTTTCATTCCATCCTATTCGGGAAACATGGCAAGGGCAGTTGAGGGACACCGCCGTTACTTGGGTCACAGAAAAACCATCATTCCTGATAGGTAAAGTGGCTTTTTGTATCTGCACATTATAAATTTTGTTCGATACCCATCTCTTAAAGATTCTATTTTGTTTTAAAACCACTCTGATTCCTTCGTTTGTTTCTTTCTTTTATCGCCTACTGCAATGCAGAAAAGCACTTGTTCGTTTGTTTGATAAAATTGATCAGGGTTCACTTAAAGAAGGGAAGAGGCTGTCAGACATGATTGTACAACTCCATAAAAAATGGTATGTCAAACGGGAGTTAAATTTATACTTATTTTGTTTCTTAACTGATTTTATATATATGTTTTTGTCAGGCAAGGTTCCCCTCGTAAACGAAAGGGTCCCATCTCTGGAACAAGAGGCAAAGAGAGGTTCCGATCGGAAGAAGCCTTCTATGAGAACCCACTGCCTGATTGTCTGTGCCAGTGGGAATCTCGTAACAGTTCTCATGCTAATGTGTAGATGTTGCATGAATGATGCTCTTGTTTGGTGAAGAGATTCAGATCTTATCCTGCTGCTGATTTAGCCTAACCAAACACATTTGGAGTTGGTTTTGAAAGTACAGACTAGAGCCGCATATGTATATTTTAGGTTCCATACCACCCAACTGAAATCAAGGCATAGATGATACTGGTTGAGTGTGTTGGAGGCAGAGAGCAGTGCTGCAAAAGCTTTCGATGATGTTGTATGTGCATTCCATGGCCGAATTGAGTGGCATGTGGCCAACTTAGGCTAGATTTGGGCTGAGTTTAGGGAAGTGCTAATTGTTTCTGGTTGTAGAGTATGTCCTTATAGTAAATATCAAGAAAGAAAGGTGGGATTACTGAGAGGTTTAGTGGGGCAATAATGTGGACCAGCACCGACTGGAAAGCTATCAGCAACATCACATTTTATGTATTAATTATCGACATTGCAATAAATTGAATAAAAGAAAAAATATATGTTGTGCAGAGTCAATCTCATCTCATTGTTTTTTCCCCCATTTTTTTCTGAGTGTAATCCTGTATCCTTGTGTTTAAACGCTTGCCTAAGTCTGCAGAGTAAATTGTGCTAATTTGCTGACTAATTCACTGTTGATTGCTTATTTGCGGAATGAGTGATTTAAATAGCCTTTTTAACAGAAAGATGTCTTATTCGCCATCTTATTTTTGGGGTTACTGCATGATCATCATCCCTACATTTGTTTGACATTGCAGGGTAATTTTAGTGTTTGCTGTAATTGCAGCATCATCCTTGTCCCTTCAGGGAAGCACAAAGAAGTCTCTAATGTTCTCTCCATCTCTCCTATGCCTCAAGACCTCTGATTGTCTGACTTCAGCCACTCCATCTTAGCGGCCAGCAAGCTGGTAGCATTGCAATCTCCTCTGGCCATGCTACTGGCCTCACTCTCTTCTTCACCTTGCACTTCCAAGGTCGCTTCATTCCAACTGCAATAGTTACTCTCCTTCGTTTGTTTCACTTGAGTCATTTCCCTGAATCGCCTTCTTCTCCACCCTACTTGGTCTGTTGTTTTCTCTACTCTCGCTCCTATTTATTCTAATCTATCCGTCCTTAATTTTTGAACACAACCAAGCATTCTTCGTTCCTCTTTCCTCATCCTTACTATTACCTTCGGTGCTTTCCTAAATCACACACCAAGATTTGCTGTATTGATTGGTATTGGTACATACCAACCATACCACTATCGAATTAGTATGTGGTGCAAGGGATGTGAGGACACAATATGTTGTACTAGTTTTCATGCTGAGTGCACCGGCTCTTGTAATAGTATGATATCGAGACAATGAGCCTTGCCCCACATTATATTATTTGAGTTATTTGACCAAAAAGAAATTAATATATCAAATTTGAAGGACATTAAACATAAAGTATGCATCTATATTGTATGGTAAATGTCAATGTAGTTTGCTTGAAGAAAAAAATGGCAAAAGAATGACTAGCTGGAATGGCAGTCGCTTCTCTATCGGAGCAGGCTATATTCAACTCGGTCCGACGCAATCCACTTATTGACCATATGACGGTTTTTATAAAGTAAACCAAGAAAAAGCTCTATTCTTTAATATTTCTTCTCTTCATGCGAACATTTAAGATGATGCTAGAAAGATTTTGACTTTTATCTTTAGAGACCTCTGGTTATCTGATAGCAAATTCGCTTGAATAAGGAAGAGCTTCAGCACTGTTCTCTACCCATTAGCTTGCACTAATAAATTGATCCATAAGTTGAAGCTTCAGAAAACTGAAAGTAAACTGAGGAATTATTTTCAGGATACGTAGTAATTAGTTAAAGCAACATGCTAATATATATATATATATATATATATTCAATCCGTAGCTATTTCCATGAAAACAACTTCGTGCCGCATGTGTACGTTCGGCCTCAAATCATTTAAAACATGCAACATTGTCATGTTACCATCCATAGATTAGTTAACTGCACTACATCCATTTGATAAGCCTCTTATGCGTGACATGTAATTTAGGATGACAAGATTATAGCGAGCTAGTTTTCATCTCCTCCCTTTAAATTGCACCATCTCCTTTTTAAGGCCCTTGAGACAAATCGATGACCAACATTTTTCTCCTTTGTACCATCTAAAAACTTTCCAATTATACCACGTACTCCTATTTAAGTCTCGACATTTTAGTTAGGCTGAGGATTCAAATTTATTCATCTATTTTTAAATATTACGATCAGTCCATGATCAGCTCAATAAACTTATGCTGTAGTATCCTCTAGTTTATATGAGTTATAGATCGGATCCACTCTGGTACCATATGTAACAATCTAAAAACTCATCCAAAAAAATTATTCAAAATGTATTATTTGAATTTTTTTATTTTATAAAAATATTTAAATTTTTTTAATAAATAATTAATATGAAACTAAATACATATCGAAGGCAGCATAAACCCAAAGCGAGATTGAAGACCATATAAACAAAAGTAGTATTTATGACCCGAAGGGATCATAAAAAGTCATCTAGTAACTTTATTATTACCTCACCAAAGTATCCTCCAAGGATGGTTGGTCTAAGTTGGAACGGAATGATATTATAGATTAGCTAAAATCTTAGAAAAACTAGATCTTTGTTTCTGGCAAGGATGGATCAATCCGTAGCGAGCTTCAAAACTTCATGACCCACACATTTCGGAGAACAAGCTTTATGCAAGAAGATACATGAATTTTACTCATTCCAACTGGACCAACAGATCACAGCCTGCAAACATATAAACGCAGGTTGCTTGTTCCGAGGGAAATTGCTTTTCAGCCAGGAAGAGAGAAGCTCAGTTAAGGATTGCAAGGATTGGCAGGCTCCTATTTTGCAATAGAAACAATCCCACATACCAGCAATGAAGAGACAAGCGAGGAAGAGATGATCCTCAGATTCAGTGCCTTGATTATAAAAGCCACAGTTACCACGATACCACCCGCTTTCTTTGGAGGATAATCCCGGTGTTGAGTTTATTCAAAAGAGCCGGCCAGAGGAATCCCTTGATCTTAGAAGGGAGATGAGAGTTCCAGATGGTATTAGCCAAGGGCCATGTTATGCCTCTGTGAATCAAGAAATTATACAAAGATGAAGTAGAGAAGACACCCTTCGATTCGGGAAGCCAGGCAATCTTGTTTGGGTCAGAGATAAGGGTTTTGCCTTGAAGCAAAGAGAAGAGGATCCCTTTTTGAGTTTCAGCCTTGGCGGTGAGGTTAGAGTGAATAAAATTCCATGAGGAGGAAGCACCATAAAGAGTTCAGTAACATTGCAGAGTTTCCATCTATAGGCTCTATAATAATCTAGGGGATCAAACCAGAAGGAAGAATCAACCCCACTCCCAACAATTAATAAACTGGCACCTATTCCACATTGGTGAGAGGGAATTGACAATAATATCTTTGCACATCCAATAAGACGAGAGCTTGAATTTCTTGAAGTAAAAAGATTTTAGAGATCTCCAATTTTCAGGTCTCCAGTTAGATATCTCCAACCCCATTTTGCAAGAAGAGATTGATTGAGTACCACGAGATCCTTAATGCCCAAGCCCCCTTCCTTTCTTGTCAAACAAACCTCTTTTCGGCTGACCTTGCAGGAGGTGCTGGAGGCGAGATCAGATCCTACCAGAGGAAGTTATGATGAATCCTCTCGAGTTGCTTGCAAACTCAGAAAGGCAGTTCATAAATGGATAACGAGTAAGGATGAGAGGATAGCAAAACATCATGGGCTAGAACGTGATTAGCGGCAGAAATCCCTTCACCATAAAGGATCATTCTCAGCCAGCAGGGGCTGGGGTGGTCCCGAGGTCGTCTGACAGATCTAAACTCTTCTCTACCCTCTAGAATCTATATATACATCCGCTTTTAACCCCCTAAGGCTCCCACACGATAATGTCACCCACCCCACAACTCTCTTATAAATACTAAATAGATTTCTCCTCCATCATGCTTCTCATTACGTACACACCATCTCCTAAAACGAATCCAATAATCAAATAAAGCTGCAATGCTATGGCTCTCAACAAGATTGTCGTTTATTTCGTGGATTTTGGCGATGGTGCTTGTGGTTTCAACCTGGAGAAGCTTCCATCTCAGGATCCTTCCCTGCTTCAGCGTTGGCTTCCTTGCCTGCTCCTTCATGGGATTTAATCTTGTTTTTTTTAAAGTATTTGGAAATAGGATGGCCAAATTGATTTGTGGACGCTCAAGAGAGCTAATGCTTGGAAAAAAAAAAAGGACTCAAAAGAGTGACGAAGTTTGCTGCTCAACTGAAACAAAATTAATTCTACCACACCCTCATGGCTTTTGCCAGATACCCTTGGATTGGTTTCAGAATGTTGTGGTTATGGGGAAGAACCCCAGGGTGCACTCTACGCCCATACTCTAGGAAGTAGGTAAACTGGTTGTGCAACTTGGGCACATGATCAACCACTCTTATATCACCTTGATAAAATCACAAAATGCCATTAAAACTTTTTAGTCCCATCAGTTTGCAGTATAGTCTTTCAAATACTCTGGAAAGCGCCTACAGCCTCAACTAAATTCTCTGGTAAAGAAAGCACAGTCTACTTTCATTGAGATCCGGTGCGACGCAGATTGCCATCTTTCTGCATACGAAACTGCATCCTATTGCGATAAAAGGAAGAAGGAAAGTGTGCTATGCAAAATCCATGTTGAAAAAGTTCTCGTCCAAATTTGTGCAATTTCTGAATTCTACCACTTTGGATCGACCAAAGAAATCCTTAAGTCAGGCAACTGGATGTTTTATGGTAACGGACTTTTGCATGGACATCCAGTTTCTCCTTTTCTGTTCATTCTGGTGACGCATCTTTTTTTGATGGAAAACTGAAGTAGTCTGGGACCACCACCGGTCTTTAATCAAAGGAAAAGCTATTTACAAAAGCAAAACAGAGCAGGACAAAAGGCTTGGAATACAGAAGAAAAAGAATCAAGGTGAAACAGAGGTTGAAGATATAGACGCAAGGGCCCTCCCCCATTCTAGTCACAGATATAATCACTAGAATAATTCACCTTGCCAACTCCAAGGGTCTGATATACGGCTTAGGGCTAGACAGGAGAATTTATGCTGTCAAAATATAAAACTTCAAATAAAAAACTCAAGTTGAAAGGAAATTTTTTAGGGTGCTCTGATCTATATTTGGATCAGGACACAACAAAAGGATCATTGCCTGCTAGTATCATGAGTTGCTTAGTCACAGCGACTTCGCGCTCCGAAAGCTCTCACCTGATCCGATTGGAAACCTCTCCTGAATAAATTTCATTCTAGATCAACAAGTTGGAATCCTTGGATGGAAGACTAGTCCTACCAAAATTTATAGTACCCTCAGCCCTCCCCTTATACTAGAGAACTTTATTTGTTCTTCTTGCTTGGCTGGTGTCTAGAAAGCCCAAGTGACTAGCCTACTTAGCGAGTAGCTTGTTAGGCCAACTATTGATAAGTTGGATGGCTAATCTAATGCATGTGTTATGGAGAAACTAATGAAACGAGTTCTGTCTAAAGCAAATATCAATAAGGCATTAATTGACTATGACATGTACCTCCACCTTCGAGATAACTAACAGTAGTCATTGAATTCTCTTCTATCCAAACGTTTGTACCTTTTAATCTAGCTGTCATAAAATTGAAACAAATTCTTGAGCTCTGTAATAGAAATTAAAGCAGTGTTAGTGCAAAGGTTCTCGCGATGATTTGATCTCAATATTTTAGTCCGCAATTAATTTCAAGGCAAGCTCGGCCAGGCCTGAACCTATCTTTCTTGGCTCCATTACAACCCTAGTTTCAATATACTCTAACTTAAAATACTAATTATATCAATATACTCTTATTAATTAAGTGTCACCTTTTCCTTTGAAAATATTGAATTTATTTTTAAAAAAAAGAAAAATGTGGTGAGATAAGCCCTAGACATACTTTGGTGAATCTTTTGCTAGAGAATAAACAAAAACATTGATTTAGGTTCCAATATATTATAACTACAATAAAAGAAATAGTGGATGACAGCGACGTAAATAAGATTCAATGCTTGGATACGCCAAACTCACCTGCTTATGTCTAAATTGCAGGCGAATTATATTGCAATCTAATTTTTCTTCAGCAAATATAGTATGTTAAAACTATTTTATTATCAAATATCAATTTTGTCGTGGAGTCTCTATTAGATGGACGTAGAACAGCAGGATGTTGTAACCGGACTGCGTATGCGTTCTCACTTCTGTTTCCCAATCTCGTCTCACCCATACAACAAGAACAGAAAAACCAACAGTAAAACCTCCATGACCGTTTCAATTCTCCCCCCTTCACCCATCATGCATGGCCAGAACAAAAACAACCCACCCGCTTTCAACTCCCATCCATTCCCTCACGAATCAAACAACACCATCCCTCACAAACACTAATTATAAATCCCCCCTCCCTCCTCCTCTTCTGATCACCAAAACTCGATCACTTCATTAACTCCTCAGAAACCAGTGCAAAAACCGAAGGATCAGACACACAGCCATGGCTCTCAACAAGGCTGTTCTGGCTCTCACGCTCGCTGCGATGGTGCTCGTGGCCTCGACGGTCCCCGCGGCGGTGGCCCAAGATGACCTCGACTGCTACTGCGATTGCATGGTAAACAAGTGCATCACGATCCCAAAAACCACCAAGGAGGAATGTGCTACTGCCTGCAACGATGGCTGCGTTGAGGCTGGTTACAGGGGCCAGCCCCGTCCCGGCGATTTCTGTGGGCTTTAAATGGAACAGAGCCGAGTCCTCCATGCACGTGCCCTCACGTTAGGGTACCATGCATGACGTCGTCCTTGTTTCTGCCTTGTCTCTTCTTCGACTTATTTACTATTAGTTTGTTATGAGTTTATTGTTTCTATGTTTTTGTTCTTTGTCGTTATCATTTCGTTTGTTGCGCAGTGGATCCTTCATTGCGCAAATCTGTAACTAATAATGATGTTCTGTGATGTGGAATTCTTGTAGAATAATATTCTTCTACTTTTCTTTTCAATGGATGGAATTCGGCAAATGCCCGATCCAAATTTATTAAAAAGGAAATAACAAGAACCGTAAGTTCGGACTGTCCGAAGATGAACAGTTACATATCATATCTATAAAGATTTGAGACAGGTTTTAGAAGAGAGGTCTTTGTTTTAAAAAAACTATGGTCCGGTAGTTAAAAATTAAGAACAAAATAATGTTGGCTGAAATTTAAAATTATGATAGAATTTTGGATTCTGATTTTATTTTTTACTTTTTTCTTAAGACTGTATATATACCTTTCAAATGGATACATCCATCTGTACTGCACATCTGGGCTCATTCATGCAAAAATCAGACCATGCAGATTTTTAATTTTTAAAAATCTGAATGCAGTGAAATAAAATCTGATTTAGATTAAACAATTTAATCTATCTAACATGTATGAAGTAGATCTAATTTAAATGCAACAGGATTGATTATATACTTTTAAGATATTGAAAAATCAGATTTAAATAAAATAAAAAATTTGAGATCAGATCTCGATATCTTTACGTGGGTCGATGATCTTCACTGCTGATGATCATGGTAATCTGATGAGAATCTCGTCGGAATCAAAGATGCTAGAAGGAAATATCTTCTCCAACTTACGTATGGTCTCTACACTGCTAGCCTTGAGCCTGGAGATGTGGTCGGCGAATAGTTCGATAATATAAATATCTTTGAAGAAAAGACTAAGATCGATCAAAGAACTCCATATGGAGTTAAGAAGGAGATCACGCCAAGCCAATAGGAATAATCGTTGCATAAAGATACGACAGTCATGGCTCTTTAGCCCATAAAACTTGGCGTAATTTTTGACATTGACGCATCAAGCTAGATTACTTGCATAACCATTTGAAAATTTAAGATTTTTATACCATTAACATACATCCTTCAACTGCTCCTTCCTTAAAGTGTAAGATGTTTTCGGCTTCAGAAATTTTTCAAGTGACATCTCTATTAGATGTATGTCTTAGAAGCCAATATGACTAACACATTGTAATACATCTAGAGCACAATTTTGTACTTAATATATTGATATGATCAATAAAAAGATAATTTCTTTTCATTCAAGTGTGATGTGTCCTTGAATCATCCATGAAATTAGTTATGATACATATTCTCAAGATGTTGAGAATTAGAGATATGTATATAATTCTTAAATACTTTCGATCATAGGATCATTATGAGGACGGTGATTGATCCGGATAGACTGACATACAAATTGCTTCATTTGGGATAGATGAGTCTGTAGTCTATTGTGTAAAGACATAGGACGACGAGTGCGGATGGTTGTTAGAGAACAATTAGTACCGAACGTGACCACATGAGAGATCACTTAGATTTCTATTCGATCGTTCGTGATTATCTCAATACTATAGTTGTGTGACTAGTCCTTTGACTTGAGATGGTACTGCTGCTCACAGTGAGGCTGCTGAAGTTTGACTGATACATAAACATGGATCTCAATGAGTCTTTGTAGTAGATGTTGGCGACAGTTGTCCACTGTAGGAATGGGATGCGCATCAAGATAGGATCTCTCGATCTTGATAGAGAGAAGTAGTTCTATGAGATTTGAAAGGTTAAGTCCAAGAATCTATGGTCATAGTAGTATGATTGATAGAAAAGAGTTTCCATAGAAGTTACAACTGAACTTGAGCTAATCGAATTTATCATATGACTGATGTTGAGGTTTGACGATTTATCTATGACTTACCATCTAATCGAGACTCACAATAGAGGGACTAAATCATACGTTAACTACACCTAGAGCTTCATTTCAGTTCTACTGAGTTGCCACTACATACTGCTAGGTATCACTGGTGGATTGTGAGAGCTCACTAGGATTGTTCTGGATCGACAATTCTTGCTGAGTTAGAGTAAAATTATTCTGACCCATTGAAAAGAGTTTTAATGATACAATGATAGAGATCATTGTATATCTCACTACTAGATAGAATTGAACCTATGGGATCACACAACAAAGAAATTAGGCTTGGAATAAATAATTAAGCTTATGAAGTATCAATTGAGTTTAGAGAAATCTATTAGGTTTATGATAGTTTTGCTAGCACATGGTTGGACCCAATTTCTCTTTCAGTTGGGATTACTTATTTGATAAGATAATTCTAATTTAATTATCTACTAATAACCTACATGAATAAGATTCATAAAACTCCAATTGTTGGGTGTCTATGGTTATAGATTAAATTAATTAAGGATATAAGTTCCTAATTAATTTTTTTGATAGTTATTTTTGGGCACCACCTTGATTTGATCAAGTTGGGTGTGTCCATTGATTAGAAGGCTTTTAGTTCTCTTACGGAGCATCTTTTGGGTGTGTTTTGGGATGCCTAATTATGAATGCAAGGGCTCTAATTGTTGGTGCCTAATGGGCTTTCTAATGTAAATTAGATAACTTAAGTTAATAAGAATCCTAATGCAAGTAGGACTTATATTATGAGATTGAATAGGATTCAATACTCATACTTATTTAAAGGGATCTCTCTTAAGATCCCTAGACCATTCAAACCAGCAGCCCCTCACACTCAAAGGCTCTCCCCACATCCTCTCTTCCTCTCCCTTTCTCTTCTCTTGGACGTTCTACACACCCTATCTCTTGGGACGCGAGTCCCAAGGAGTTCCATGCAAGTAGGACTTATATTTTGTAGTAGCACAAAGCAAAAAGAAACTCTAGAGAAGAGGAGAAGAAGAAGATCAAGGAGAAAGATCAAGCATTGATCGCGATCCAAGTTTCGTTCAGATTCAGTAGGTTGAATTTTGGGAGAACCAAAATTTAGATTAAAGAAGACTGTTCCAGACTGATCTTGAGTGGATTCTCGTAGAGGCCAGATACTTGTGCGATTAAGAGAGAACCTCTTCTCTTGCAGATCCAGATTCAAAGAAAAAGATTGCGAAACAGATATGTGATTTGATCACAATCTGAATTTCAGTATATATTAATTTTAGCATATGAGATAGATCTATATGATTTTATATTTTCATGCATGCATAATTCAGATTAAAATTATTTTAATCTTATTATCCATTGAGGTGTTTAAAAAATAAAGTTTTGAAATACATATGCATGCACCAAACCCCAAATTTCAACAGTGGTATCAGAGCCACAGATTTTCATATGTTGAATTTTGATATACATGCTTTTGAAAAAGTTTCAAAATCAGATTTTTTTCTTGATACATGAGATGTATAGATGGATCTTCTAATCTAAAATTTAATTTTATATTTAATTTTAGAACATATAGTTGATATGTAATTGTATGCATAGATCTAATTTTGATTTAGAAAGAATTCTAGTTCATATCTATGTGATACATAGATGCATGCATAAAACTTAAAATTTTTATATGATCTGAATTTTGATTCATATATGTGATATATGATTGCATATTTAGATCATAAATTTATTTTTAATCTAATCCATGATTAGTATATGAGATATATGATATCATGCTTAGATCTGAAATTTGGTTTAAATCTGGTTTTATATGCATATATGTAATATATGTTTGTAGGAAAAAAATATAAAAATTATTTTTTATTTTAAAACTTATTTTTATACAATGAATTTAGATCTAAAATATATTTAAGAATATAAAATTTATATTTGTGTATGAGGATTTTGGTCATGAAAAAAATTATAAATTAGGTCATATGATAGGATTGCATTTAAGATTTTTGATTTGAGTCATATGGGTCTAACTCGATTAAATAATTGATTAAACCAAGTCAAGTATTGATAAGGGTAAGATCAATTAAGTTAATGGTTATACAATTGTTGTTGATCAAATCGACTGAATCTCATATATAGAATTGATTAACTTAAGGATCTAATTTGGCTTGTTAGTTTGAGTCCAATTTGCTAGAGCTAACCAATTCTGATCAATCGACCTATTGATGTCTAAGACAAGTTAACGAGATGTGATTATTTAATTGGTTCTATTAGCCAACCTGACCAATTTATTGGTGTCTTAGGAAGGCAACGGGGGGACCCCCACCAATCTTTACTTATCTGGCCAATTTAGAAGATTGGGTCTTGAATTAGGTTGCTTAGCAATCTGATTTAGCCTGTGCCAGTTAGATCGATCATATGATGACTGATTAAATGAGACCTAAACCTAAATCTTCTCACAAATATTAAGTCCATAAGTCTTCTACTATTATAGATGTGCAGGCGTACAACCGACGTTGATTATTCTCGACTGGTTATAGTAGTTCGGTTGCATCGAAAATACGCAACCACTCTATTAGCTAAGAGTTGCTCCAAGATAAGGATAGGGTTGGACCCAATAACTGTTAGGTGAGGGATCCAATGACGGTCTTACACTTGCTTGTGAATGGTGGGTCGGGCTTAACTAAGAAGTATGAGTAATAACTGTTAGGTGAGCCCACATGACTTAGAGACCATATCGCTGCAACATACTCAGTGAATCATCTGGGCAAAGAGTTGCTTACGCATCGGTGTGTATGTTACTAATAACTGTTAGGTGAGGTGCATGTCATCGGTGGGATCGCAGCACCCATTAAGAATCCTTTGTCGCGTTAGGATTTTCGTTTTCTTTTCGGAGAGTGGAGAGATCCGATAAATTAGTGGGAGTCATTATTTGCATCTTAAAGTTTTTAGAAGTAAATATAAATATTAAGAACAAAAATCTAACTTGAATATCTACTATCGCAGTTTAACCACAATGTCAGCCTCAAACCCTCTAGTCTGCATTCTTGAAACCAATCATTTGACTAGTACCAATTACAAAGACTGGCTCAGAAATCTTAGGATTGTTCTGACCTCAAAAAAATTAAGACATGTTCTCAATCAGGATCCTGTAGTGCTACCAAATCGTCCTACTACTGAGTAAAGAGCTGCTTTTGAGAAATGGATGGATGAAGACAGTCGAATCAAGTGCTATATGCTGGTGTCTATGTCAAATGAGTTGCAAAGTCAGTATGAGCATATGCCCACTGTCTGAACCATGATCACTCACCTACAAGAATTGTATGGTGAGCAGAGTCATACTGCATGCTTCGAAATATCTAAGAGACTCTTCAATCTGAAGATGCACGAAAGACAGTTTGTCCATGAGCACTGTATGACAGTGATCAAGGACATTGAGGAGCTTGGAAAGCTCGAACTGGATATGCAAAAAAAATTATCGATGGATCTGATCCTTCAATCCCTTACTAGTTCATATAGTTAATTTATTATGAATTTTTATATAAACAAACTTGACTGCATTATTCTCGAACTTGTCAATATGTTGGTCACCATGGAGGGTATCTTGAAGAGTTCAAGGGGCACTGTTCTCGTTGTGGAGCGGACTTCTTCTTTCAAGAGAAAGTCTACTGAAAAGAAGAATGTTAAATTCATGAAGAAGCAGAAGAAAGAGGTCTAGCTGAAGAAGGATGGTCCAAAGATGATTGAGGCAAAGGAAAAGTATTTTCATTATCATATTGAAGGCCACTGGAGGAGGAACTGTCCATAATATCTAGAGAGCCTAAAGATCAAAAAAGATGATAAACTTTTCGAAGGTATACTCGTAATTGAATCTAACCTTATGGTTTCTTCTACTTCTAGTTGGATATTAGACTCTGACTCGAGTGCTCATATATGTACCTCAATGTAGGGTCTGATAGAAAATAGAAGATTGAGGAAAGATGACATGATCGCTCAGATCGACAATGGAGCAAAAGTTGCTATAGAAGTTGTTGGCACTTATCCTCTTCGATTACCGTCTGGTGTTAGATTAGATCTGAAAGACTGTTATTATGTTCCTGTAGCTAGTTAGAATTTAATTTTCGTGTCTGTGCTAGCACAGAAAGGTTTTAAAATTTATTTCAATAAAGACTTTTATTCTTTTATTTATGAAATAAATTGGTTGCACGATGTCTATTAATTGATAATTTTTATCACTTGCATGTTGATGCGAATGTGAACCTAAACGAGCAAATAGTGAGTGCCATAGGTTAGAAGAGATCCAGAGATGAGATTAACCAGAAATACCTGTGGCACCATAGACTAGGCCATATTGGAGAGGACATGATAAATAAACTGAAACAGGATGGGATCCTTGGCTCTCTTAATCCAGAGTCATATCCAGCTTGTGAATCCTGCCTTCAAGGAAAGATAGTCAAGTTACCCTTTGTAGGATATAGGAATAGGGCCACAGAGCTACTTGCCCTGGTACACATCGATGTGTGTGGACCATTTGATATGCAGGTCAGGGATGGTTATACTTACTTCATTATCTTTACTGATGATCTGTCTACATACGGATATGTGTATCTCATAAAACATAAGTCTGAGGTCTTTAAAAAGTTTAAAGAATTCAGGCATGAAGTAGAAAAGCAGATAGATGAATCCATTAAGGTTCTTCGATCTGATCGAGGAGGTAAATATCTTAATCAAAAATTTTTAGAATATCTTAAAGACAATGGCATAGTCTCTCAATGGATCCCTTCTGGAATGTCTCAGCTCAACAGGGTATCCAAAAAGAAAAACAGGACCCTATTAGATATGGTTCGATCCATGTGAGCTTCACTGATCCACCCTTATTTTTTTGGAGACATAACTTGTTAACTGTCATTCACTTATTGAATAAGATTCCATCAAAGTCCGTTTCTACCACACTGTATGAGATATGGTTCGACAAGAAGTCGAGTCTGAGTTATCTTAAGACTTGAGGATGTTCGGCCTATGTTAAGAGACAGATGGCGGATAAGTTGGAGGATGATCTATTATAGCTCGCTTTATAGGGTATTCAAAAGAATCCATGGGATACTACTTCTACTTTCTACAAGATCACAATATGATTGTAAGTCAAAATATCGTATTTCTAGAAAAATAGTTTATCCAGGATGGCGGCAATGAGAGGTTAGTGAAGCTCGAAGAGAAAGCTCTGAAGAGCCAATAGTTATAGATCCTCAGGAACCCATAGTCCATGAGCAGTAGTTGATGTTCTTCTACCACCTCATAGATCTAGCAGGGTCATTCGACCTCCTGAAAGGTATACGGGTATGCTTACGGAGGAAGTAAAGAAAATATTCCTTATGAGAGATAGGGGTCATACTGGTGATCCTAATACCTTTGACAAGGCAATGTCTGACATCAATTTTGAGAAATGGTTAGATGCTATAAAGTCAGAAATTGACTCGATGTACTCGAACCAAGTCTGGACTTTAGTGGATCCACTTGAGAGTATCATACCCATTGGGTGTAAATAGATCTACAAAAGGAAGATAAGTGTCGATGGTAACGTAGAGACCTATAAAGCTAGGCTTGTGGCTAAAGGCTATAGTCAGTGCGAGGGCATTGACTATCAAAAATCTTCTCATTCGTAGTCATGCTGAAATCCATCCGCACTTTACTTGCTGTTGCGGCTTACTATGATTATGAAATCTGGCAGATTGATGTAAAAATTGCTTTCTTGAATGGATATCTTGAGAAAGATATCTATATAGAATAGCCTATGGGTTTCATGTTCGGTGATGGTGATCACAGAGTCTGCAAGCTACAAAGGTTCATATACGGATTAAAGCAAGCTTCTCGAAGTTGGAACCATCATGTTGATGAGGCCATCAAATTGTTTGATTTCATAAAAAATGAAGAGGAACCTTGTGCATACAAGAGGATCAGTGAGATTGTGATCACCTTCCTCATATTGTATATGGATGATATTCTCCTTATTGGAAATGACATTCCCATACTGACCATGGTCAAAAGATGGTTGTCCAAAAAATTCTTCATGAAAGACCTAAGGGAAGCATCCTATATTCTCGAAATAGAGATCTATAGGGATAGACCTAAACGGATGCTTGGCCTATCACAAAAGCTGTATGTAGAGAAGGTGCTGAAGAGGTTTAGCATGAAAAACTCTAAAAAAAGTCTTTTACCTCTTAGGCATGGTATTAGTCTCTCCAAGATGATGTGTCCGACCACATATGAGGAGATACAGCACATGAGTAGAATTTTTTATGCTTCGATGATAGGGAGCCTCATATATGTCATGCCATATACTCGACCTGATATTGTCCTTGTCATGAGTGTCACGAGTAGATATCAGTCGAATCCAGACGAAGAGTACTAGATAGCTGTGAAGAACATCCTTAAGTACTTGAGAAGGACTAAGGATTTATTCTTGATCTTTGGAGGTGGTTCTGAGTAATCGAATAATGAAGGCTGAGCATGCTATAGATGTGTAGGATGAATTCTGGCTCTAATATTAGTTGTAGAACTGGATGTCATGTCCTGACATAGTACTGCAAAGATAATGGCACCATAGTCCTTGCTAAGGAGCCCAAGGTCTCATCAGAAGTTCAAACACATGGAACAGCAGTGTATGCGACTACCTCATGTCAAGGTATGAAGAGTAGACTCCACGGACAACATGGCAGATCCACTGACTAAGCAGTTGAAACAACAAAAAATGAAAGTCCATCTTGAGAAGATGGGATTTAGATTTGTAGCCAATTGGCTTTAGTCCAAGTGGAAGATTGTTAGATGTATGTCTTAGAAGTCAATATGACTGACACATTGTAATAAATCTAGAATATAATTTTATACTTAATATATTAATATGATCAATAAAAAGATAATTTCTTTTCATTCCAGTGTGATATATTCTTGAATCATCCATGAAATTAGTTATGATACATATTCTCAAGATGTTGAGAATTAAAGACATGTATATAATTCCTAAATACTCTCGATCATAGGATCATCATTAGGACGGTGATTGATTCAGATAGATGAGCGCACAAATCACTTCCTTCGAGATAGATGAGTCTCTGATTTACTGTGTAGAGACACAGGACGACGAGTGCGGGTAGTTGTTAGAGAATAACTAGTACTAAGTGTAACCATATGAGAGATCACTTGAATTTCTATTCGACCGCCAGTGATTATCTCGATGCTGTAGTTGTGTGATCGGTCCTTTTGACTTGAGATGGTATTGCTGCTCGCAGTGAGGCTGCTGAAGTTTGACTGACACATAAACATGGATCTCAATGAGCTCTTGTAGTGGATGTTGGCGACCGTTGGTCCACTGTGATGCGCATCAAGATAGGATCTCTCGATCTTAATAGAGAGGAGTAGTCCAATGAGATTTGAAAGGCTAAGTCTAAGAATCTATGGCCATAGTAGTGTGATTGATGGAAAAGAATTTTCATAGAAGTCACAACTGATCTTGAGCTAATCGAATCCATTATATGACTGATGTTGAGATTTGATGATTTATCCATGACCTACCACCTAGTCGGGACTCATGATAGAGGGACTGAATCATATGTTAACTATACCTAGAGGTTCATTTCAGTTCTACTGGGTTGTCACTACATACTGCTAGGTGTCACTGGTAGATTGTAAGAGTTCATTAGGATTGTTCTGGATCGATAATTCTTACTGAGTTAGAGTGAAATTGTTCCGACTCATTGAAAAGAGTTTCTATGATATAATGATAGAGATCATTGTATATCTCATTATCAGATAGAATTGAATCTATGGGATCACACAACAAAGAGATTAGGTCTGGAATAAGTAATTGAGCTTATGAAGTGTCAATTGGGTTTAGAGAAACTCATTGGATTCATGATAACCTTGCTAGCACATGGTTGGATCCAATTTCTCTTTCAGTTAAGATTATTTATTTGATAAGATAATTTTAATTTAATTATCTGCTAATAACCTACATGAATAAGATTCATGAGACTCTAATTGTTGGGTGTCTAAGGTTATGGATCAAATTAATTAAGGGTGCAAGTCCCTAATTAATTTTTTTGATAGTTATTTTTGGGCGCCATCTTGATTTGATCAAGTTGGGCGTGTCCATTGATTAGAAAGCTTTTAATTCTCTTATGGGGTCTCTCTTGGGTGTGTTTTGGGGTGTCTAATTATGGGTGCAAGGGCTCTAATTGTTGGCGCTTAATGGGCTTCCTAATGTAAGTTGGATAACTTAAATTACTAGGAATCCTAATGCAAGTAGGACTTGTATTATAAGATTGAATATGATTCAATCCTCATACCTATTTAAAGAGACATCCCCTAAGATCCTTAGAGCATCCAAACCAACAGCCCCTCATGCCTAAAGGCTCTCCCCACGCCCTCTCTTCCTCTCCCTTTCTCTTCTCTTGGGCATTCTACACGCCCCATCCCTTGGGATGCGAGTCCCAAGGAGTTTCACGCCCAAGGTGTTGGGTGTCCCCCAGGTTGCTGATATTTTGTAGCAGCACAAAGCAAGAAGAAACTCTAAAGAAGAGGATAAGAAGAAGATCAAAGAGAAAGATCAAGCATTGATCGCGATCCAGACTTCATTCTGATTCAACAGGCTAAATTTTGGGAGAATCAAAATTCAGATTAAAGAGGGCTATTCCAGGTTGATTTCGAGTGGATACTTGTAGAGGTCAGATATTTGTGCGGCTAAGAGAGAATCTCTTTTTTTTTCAGATTTAGATTCAAAGAGAAGGATTGCGAAATAGATATATGATTTGATCACATTCTGAAATTTCAGCATATATCAATTTCAGCATATGAGATAGATTAATATAATTTTATATTTTCTTGCATATATAATTTAGATTAAAATTATTTTAATCTTATTATCTACTACGGTGTTTAAAAATAAAATTTTGAAACACATGCATGTTCCAAACTCTGAATTCCAACAGTGACATCTTAACCAGCTCTAATAGAGGACACTTGCTTGCATATGTTCTTCATATATGCTCGAGCCTAGGGGTTGTCCTTCATCTTGCCCTTGATATTTATAACATTGTAGAAAATATTATCGAATATATTCTTCTCAATGTGCATGACGTCAAGATTATGACGGATTAAATTAGTGGATTAGTATGGCAACTTTCAAATGATGCTGTGCTTTATCCATTTGGGCTTACACCCTCGAGGTTTCTGCTTTTTAAATAGTATGCCAAATTGGACTTCATCCATTTGGGATACCCTCTGAAATACTTTCATAACACTAAGGTGTAGGGGTGTATGGTCTTTTTCTATCTTATTTCTCTTAAAACTATCTCGCTGCTTTCGAAAAGAATAATTCTTGGAGAGAAATTGATGATGATAGTCGAACCAGCAGGGTTTACGATCATGCTCAAGTTGAATGATTTTGTATTCTCCATGCAGTAGGGACATGCTTGCTTCCTATGGGTGCTTCATCCTGACAGCATCTCATAAGCAAAAAAATCACTAATGGTCCACATCAATGTAGCTTTTATTAACAAATTCTGCTTCTTCAATACATGAAATGTACGTGTGCCATCGAACCATAAGAATTTTAGCTCATCAACAAGAGGCCTTAGATATACATCAATATTTCTATCAGAGTGTCATGGTCTAGGAATGACTAATGTAAGAAAGATGTTATGTTCTTTCATGCACGTCCTAGGCGACAAATGATATGGAGTAATAAAAACTAGCCAATATAAATAAGAGGTCGCTGCATGACTGAATGGTGTAAACTCATTCGTAGACAGATCCAGTTGAAAATTACCTGATTCTTGAGCAAATAAAGGATGGCAAGCATTAAATTTCTTCTATGCCTTATTGTTCAATGGATGACTCATCATATCAGTGTGCTTGCGAATCTCTTTTTTGTATTATCTCATCTGTCTGACAGTATTCTTGGACAAATAGAGCCTCTGAAGTCTAGAAGAGAGGAGAAGGTATCGAAGAACTATATATGGTATGTCCTTCTGATTTCTATCCTCTTGTCTCGACTTAAATCGACTTTCATCGCATACGTCATATGAGCTCTTCAGTTGGTCTTTTTTCTATAAAAGCATGCAATCATTATGGCATATATTTATCTTCTCGTATCCCATACCTAACCTTTTCACTATTTTTTTTAAGCATAGAAGCTCTCCACAAGCTTCTCATCCTTTGGTAGCATATTTTTTATGATTGCTACTATTTTATCATAATAGTAGACCGTCATATTAAACTTGACCTTCAAGTTCAACAACTCTGACACAACCGATAATATAGTATGTATTTCACATCCTGCCCATAGTGGTTTATTAGCATCTTTCAGCATACGATAGAAATCACTACTGTCAATTTCTGGATCATCTTTCACATTCCAGTCAAATTCAGAACTAGCTACATCCATAACCATGTCTACCATTCTATTTGTGTCCATGTCCTGTTGACTTTTAATTTTTGTAATTATCTCCAGTGTCTCCCCATGCGGGTACCAATACTTGTAGTTTGACATAAATTCATTTCTATATAAATAGATAATTATTATATCCCTATTAAGCATTTCTTTGTTGCCATATCTCTTACAAAGACAATGAGCCTGCCCTTATGTAAGAGTGTTACATTCCCAAAAGCATACTTACAGAAGTACTCTACATTTTCCTTATATTCAATAAAAATCATCCCATCGACTATTCGACGGTTTATCCAACTACGATCTATGGCACACTGTCTAAGAATTCTACATATACAAAAAAAAGATAATTGCTAAATAATTATTTTAATATTTTGAATGATTTATATAATAATTATATCCTACCATCAACTAATAGATATAGACGGTTATATCCTGTTCAAAAATTATATTAATTCTATAGGTCAAGTACCATAATCAAAACATATGCAATAGGAATCGAAAGAAATTTTGATAACATCTCCCCTTAGTTTTTCCCCCCACATGGCGTAAGATGTGTGAGGAGAACTAAAAGAAAATACTATCCGAAATTTTTTTCAAACCCTCACCATATTGTTCGATTATTGTAATGACCTATAGAATTAATTATATTTTTCAAACTATACATACTGGATAATCAATTGACCAATGTGCATAATTTTTTTATCTGTATAAAAATATATAAATGTATGAATACCATAGAATATGTACATTAATCAAAAGATAGGTTTATGATTATATGTAATGTAATATTTTAAAATTTTTAAATTAGTAAGTTTTAAAGTACGGAGCATCATTGCAAATGGAGATGGTCGGGATGCGCGTCCCATGGATGTGGATTTAGAGCATGCCAAATGACTAGACCGTGCGAGCACATCAGCTTGACATCCAGGCAAATTCCATCCTAGAGGTTGGAAAGTACCGAGCGATATTACAAATAGGACTGAAAACTGGTCAGGATGGGCCAGGCCACATCCCTCGAGTCTGGCTCAAAAATTTTTTCAGACTTCAGATGGAGCCTAAGGCCTAGAATCCAATCACCGCGTTGCTCCGACCGCAACCAGAGTAGATGAGCAAACCAGAGTCGGTCTGATAGTGGCCCAGCCTCGAATCTTACCGTCAAAGGCAGTAGGGCTACTCTTATCGGAGAGCTTTCTAAAGTCGTCCCACCTCCCGATAATAATATTAATTAAATAATAATATTAATAATATTATTAAAATTAATAATATTAATAATATTAAATTAATAATATTATTAAAATTAATAATATTATTAATAATATTATTTAAAATAATAATATTATTAATTTAAATATTATTATTATTTAAATTAATAATATTTAAATTCAAATATTATTAATTTATGATAATCAGATATATCTAATTTTAAATATTTAAAATTTAAAAAGATAGGATCAGGGTGTAGCGACGGTGGTGGAGCTGTTGTCGTTGCCGTCACTAATACTCACAGTGCGACGGTGGCGTGGGTCTGATAGCACAGTGCTCTGATGATTGGGAGCTCCGAAGGAGGGAGGTGGGGCCACGGATCCAGTCCGACAAGGGGAGGGGCAGGGGGAGAAGGCAGGAGGTCGACTGATTTGGTAAGAAGAGGGGCGGGCAGAGAAAGAAGAGGCCACCACGGGTCTGGTCCGGCAAGGGGAGGGGTGGAGGGAGAACAAGGAGGCAACGGGGGGTCCGATTCGGCAAGGGGAGGGGTGGGGGGAGATGGGGAGGCGGGGGGTCCGATCCGATAAGGAGAGGGGTGGAGAAGGAAAAGGGAAGCCGGGCGCGGGATGCCGGCTTTGGAAGGCGGCTAGGAAGAATGGGGGAAGCTCGAGGACACAAGGTCAGGGATGTGGGAACAGGACCACGTGATCTGGGGGGATGCCAGATCCAAGGTGGCTTCGACGATGTGGGGGATAGGGGGAGGAGTTTGGGGGCTCCGACGGTAGGGTGGGGGCAAATGGAGATCAAAGGTGGTGGATGAGGAACAAGGTGATCGGGAACTCGAGAGGTTTTTAGGACAGACTATTAGCGACGGTTAGCTTTCATCGCTAAAGCTGTTACTAATAGCTATAAATTTATAGCGATGGCTCTACCATCGCTAATCTATTATATATATTAAAATGGAGCAACCGCATTGGTGCGTCTTCATTTGACATGTGGTCAAAGGATTCGCATGGTCTTTTGGAAAAGCGAAAGGAGTCCATCGATCATGAGCCGGTCATCCTCTTCCTCATCTATCTCGAGCAAAGCCCCTCCTCTGTCGTAAAAGGCCCTCCTCTGCCGTCGTTGCCACCGCACCCAACTAGAGATCGAGGACGACCACCATCGCCTCTGCTGCGATCGCTCCTCCTCCTTCGTCGTTACCAACCCACCCCCCTCCCCGATCGATTTTGGAACCCGCGATACCCCCTCCTCCTCGTCTATCTCGGGTGAAGCCCCCTCCTCCCCTCCAAGTTCTCCCGAATGGAGAATGAGCGGATTTAGAGCCGTCGGAGTCCGTCCTTCACTGGAGGTCCGTGGAAGGAGGTCAATGATGGGGACACATGGAAGCAACAACCGGGTCATGATGCATAGGTCGTCACCATTTTCATCTACGGCTGGGGTGGGGCAGTGGCCATTGTTCGTGGCCACCGTCAGAGGAGGAGGGGGCGCTGGGGTGGGGCAGTGCCCACAGTTGAAGGAGGAGGGGGTCCATGGAAGGAGGTCGGCAAAATCATGGGACACACAAAAGCAGTAGCCAAACCGTGATGCGGAGGCCATCACTATCTTCACGATGATAGGGATGCACAGAAGTAGCAACTGAGGAAAAAATGTAGTAGGAGGCAGAGGGTGAGTGGTGGGAGTAGAAGCAGAGCTCAGCATCGATGAGGTAGAGTTGGGTGCGACTGTGGAGAGCTTCGAGGGAAGAAGGGAGTGGAGGAAGCGATCGCGGAGGGTGCAGTAGCGGGCGGGAGCTCACCAGACTTTGGGACGTCAGAGGTACTTGAAGGTGGAGCCATGAGTGCAAGAGAGTACCGGAGCCAAAACTCAATAGAATGAGGAAGAGAAAGAGTACAATGAAAGCGACAGTTTAGAAGAGAGAACTTGAAATTTTGAACGATACCTTTGTACTCTTAGTTCTGCGAATAGATCATACCCCTATTGTTATACAGGTAGGCACAATGAGGATGATTTTTTTAATCACAAGATGCTAGATAAACCTTTTTATAAATAAATGAACAAAATTTTCTCACATGTTGATGAATAAAAATGGTCTTCCATGATTGAATGAGGGTGTGTTTGTAAAATTTGTGGAGCCCAATGCAGTGAATTTTTCATTCAAAGCCTATATGCTTAGAAGTGCTCTAGGATAATTCACACAATGCCTCCTTTCATGGCTTTGCAATGGAAATCAAGGTAGAGATTTCAACAGTATTATCTTTTATCTTCCCACCTAAAGATACGACTACCCCTCACATACCCGGGGCAACAAGAAGTGGAAACTTGGTGGTAATGGATAAATAATTATAATAAATATGGATATAGATATTGGATACTAACTCAAATTCTATTCATATCCAGATGGATTCAAAAATAATAATTGATTGGATATTTATTCAATTCACTTTCATCCTAAATAAAAAAAGATAATTTTTTTTTAAAGTGTATCTTCTTTTAAAGAAGAAGATCGAGAAAGAAAGAAAAGAAGAGATAAAAGAATTTAAAAATAATTAAAAATAAAAATAATAAAAGATAATAAATTTAAAATAATTATATTAGTTTACTGAAATTATATCCCATGCATCACATGGGGTTATAACCTCTAAACTATTTGATATCATCTATTATATTTTCTATATTATGTTGGGATTTTAATTTATAAAAATATTATTTCAAAAAAAATATTCACATACCGTGCATTGCATAGGGTTCTAAGCTAATAAGTATTAAAATTGTTGCTAATAATTCGCCAACCTTTTAGTGATGGAAAAATTTTTCGTTGTAACATTTGATCGATAAAGTTTGGTATTAGTGATGGCGGGATTGCCATCGCTAAAAGCCATCGCTAATATTTGATTTTCTTGTAGTGGCATGAGCAGTAGGCAGTAGCTATTAGATGTATGTCCTAGAAGCCAGTGTGGCTGACACATTATAATAAATCTAGGATACAATTTCATACTTAATATATTGATATGATCAATAAAAGGATAAGTTTATATTTCATTCAAGTGTGATGTGTTCTTGAATCATCTATGGAATTAGCTTTCGGTACATATTCTCAAAGAGTTGAGAATTAGAGATATGTATTTAATTTTTAAATACTTTCGATTATAGAATCATCATAAGGACAATGATCGATCTGGATAGACTGACGTATAGATCACTTCTTTTGGGATAGATGGGTCTCTAGTCTATAATGTAGAGACACTGGATGACGAGTGTGGATAGTTGTTAAAGAATAACTAGTACTGAACGTGACCATACGAGAGATCACTTGAATTTTTATTCAATCATTAGTGATTGTCTCGATGCTGTAGTTGTGTAACTGATCTTTTGACCTGAGATGGCACTACCACTCGCAGTGAGGCTGCTAGAGTTTGATTGACACATAAATATGGGTCTCAATGAGCTCTTGTAGTGGATGTTGGCGATAGTTGGTCTATTGTAGGAGCAGGATATGCATCAAGATGGGATCTATCGATCTTGATAGAGAGGAGTAGTCCTATGAGATTTGAAAAGTTATGTCCGAGAGTTTGTGGCCACAGCAGTGTGATTGATAGAAAGAAGTTTCTATAGAAATCACAAATAGGACTTGAGCTGATCGAATCTATCATATGACTGATGTTGAGGCTTGACGATTTATCCATGACTTGCCATCTAGTCGGGACTCACGATAGAGGAACTGAATCATGCATTAACTACATCTAGAGGTTAATTTCGATTCTACTGGATTGTCACTACATACTGCTAGGTGTCATTGGTGGATTGTGAGAGCTCACAAGGATTATTTTGAATCAACAATCCTTGATAAGTTAGCGTGGAATTGTTTTGAACCATTGAAAAGAGTTTCAATGATACTTTGATAGAGATCATTGTATATCTTATTACCAGATAGAATTAAACCTATAGGATTACACAATAAAGGGATTAGGTCTGAAATAAGCAATCGAGCTTATGAAGTATCAATTGGATTTAGAAGAACTCGATTGGATTCAAGGTAACCTTGCTAGCACATGGTTGGATCTAATTTTTTTTTATATTTGGATTTCTTATTTGATAAGATAATTAAAACTTAATTATCTGCTAATAACCTAAATGAACCAGATTCATTAGACTTCAATTATTGGGTGTTTAAGATTTTGGATCATATAAATTAAGGGTGCAAATCCTTAATTAATATTCCTTGATAGTTATTATGGGGTGCCACTTGATTTGATTAAGTTCGGCGTGTCTCATTATTAGAGGACCTTTTGATTTTATATGGAGTATTTTTGGGTATATTTTAGGATGTAAAATAATGGATGCAAGGGCTCCAAGACTTGGCGCCTCTTATGTTTCTTAAGAAAACTCAAATAATTTAAGTTATAAGGAAACCTAATGCAAGTAGGACTTGTATTATGTGATTGAATAGGATTCAATCCTTGTGCCTATTTAAAAGAACCTCCCTTAAGGTCCCTAGAGCATCCAAACCAGCAGCCCCATGCCTCTTAGAGAGATCCCCATGCCCTCTCTTCTCCTCCCCTTCTCTTCTCCCTTAGGCGTCCCACATGCTCCACCTTGGGTGTCCCATCTCTTCACGCCCATAAGGGCCTTGGCATCCCCTCTTGTGTGCTGGTTCCTAGTGTTTGGTAGCAGCATAAATTAAGAGAGGAAGGCAAGAGAAGAAGAGAAGAAGAAGATCAAAGAAAGAGATTAAAAGTTGATCGTGATCCAAGCTTCGTTTAGATTCGTAGACTGAATTTTCTTAGAGAAAAAAATTTAATCTTAAGAGGGCTGTTCCAAGCTGATTCTGAGTGGATACCTGTAGAGGTCGAACACTTGTATAGTTAAAAGAGAACATCTTTTCTTTTAGATCCAAATTTGAAGAAGAAAATTATGAAACAGGTATGTGATTCGATCACATATTTAATTTTAGCATATGTACAATTTCAACATATAAAGTAGATCCTTGTGGTTTGTTTTTTT
This sequence comes from Elaeis guineensis, assembly GCF_000442705.2. Classification (NCBI taxonomy): domain Eukaryota; kingdom Viridiplantae; phylum Streptophyta; class Magnoliopsida; order Arecales; family Arecaceae; genus Elaeis; species Elaeis guineensis. The sequence goes on from NC_026005.2 coordinate 5,314,141, forward strand.
ATGCATGCATTATATAGATTAAAAGATATTTTAATCTTCTCTTACGCTGTGGTATTTAGAAAATAAAATTTTAAAACACACATGCATGTCCCAACACATGAATTCCAACAGTGGTATCAGAGCTACAGATTTTATATGTATAAAATTATCATATATGTTTTGAAAAAAATTTCAAAATCTGATTTTTTGTTGATACATGAGATGTATAGATGAATACTTTAAATCTAAAATTTAATTTTAAATTTAATTTTAAAATATATAGTTGATATGTGAAAGTATGCATAGATCTGAATTTTGATCGAGAACGGTTTCTAGTTCATATTCACATGATATATAGATGCATGCATAAATCTAAAATTTTATACGATCTGATTTATAATTCATATATATGCTATATGATTACATATTTAGGTCATAAAATTACTTTCCATATGATTCATGATTAGTATTTGAGATATATAAAATCATGTTGTAGATCTGAATTTTATTTAGATCTGAATTTTATATTTATATATGAGATATATGTTTGTATGTTAAATCTAAAAATTATTTTTATGATTTAAAATTTATTTTTATATAAAAAATTTAGATCTAAAATTTAATTTTAGAATCTAAAATTTGTGTTCGTGCATGAAGATTTTGATCATGAAAAAAATCAAAATTAGGTCATGTAATAGGATTGCATCTAAGATTTTTGATTTGAGCCATATGGATCTAATTTGATTAAGTAATTGATTGAACCGAGTCAAGTGTTGATTAAAATTAGATCAATTAAGTTAAATAATCATGTAATTATTGTTGTTCAAATTGATTGTGTCCCATATGTTGAATCAATTAACCTAAGAACCTAATTTGGCTTGATGGTTTGAGCTCGATTTGCTTGAGTTAACCTGTTTAGACCAATTGACTTATTGGTGTCTCAAACAAGTAATTGAAATGTGATTATTTAATTGATTCTGTTCACTTACCTGATCAATTTGTTGGTGTCTAAGGAAAGCAATGGAGAACCCTCCGATCTCCACTTACCTGATCAATTTGAAAGATTGGGTCTTGAATAAGGTTACTTAACGGTTTGATTTAGCCCATGCTAATTAGATCGATAATATGATGACTGATTAAATGAGATCTAAACTTAAATCTCTCCATAAATATTAAGTCCATAGGTCTTCCACCATTGTAGATGTGCAGGCGTGCAACCGACGTTGATTATTCTTGGCTGGTCACAGTGGTTCAGTTGCATCAAAAATATGCAACCACTCTATTAGCAAAGAGTTGCTCTAGGATAAGGATAGAGTTGGGCCCAATAATTGTTAGGTGAGGGATCCAATGATGGCCTTATACCTGCTTGTGAACGGTGGGTCTGGCTTAACTAAGAAGTGTGGACAATAACTGTTAAGTGAGCCCACATGACTTAGAGATCAAGTCGCTGCAACATGCTTAGAAAAATATCTGGATAAAGAGTTGCCTATGCATCGGTGTGTATGTTACTAATAACTATTAGGTGAGGTGCATGGTATCGGTGGGATCGCAGCACCCACTTGAAATTTTTTTGTCGCGTCAGGATTTTCGTTTCCTTTTCGAGCAGTGGAGGGATCTGAAAAATTAGTGAGAGTAATTGTTTGCATCTTAAAGTCCCTATAAGTAAATATAACATTAAGTATAAAAATCTAACTTAAATCTCTACTCTCGCAGTTAAATAATGTCAGCTTCAAACCCTCTAGCCTGCATCTTTGAAACCAATTGTTTGATCGGTACAAATTACAAAGACTAGCTTAAAAATCTCAAGATTGTCTTGACTTCAGAAAAATTAGATCATGTACTCGATCAGAAATCCATAGTGCTACCAAATCATCTTACTGCTGAGCAAAAGGCTGCTTATAAAAAATGGATAGATGAAGATAATCGGATCAAGTGTATATACTGGCTTCTATGTCAAATGAGTTACAAAGCCAGCATGAGTATATACCTACTACCAGAGCTATGATCACTCACTTACAAGAGTTTTATGGTGAGCAGAGCCGTACTATGTGTTTCAAAGTATCCAAGAGACTCTTCAACTTGAAGATGCGTGAAGGGCAGTTGGTCCATGAGCACTGTATGACGGTGATCAAGGATATTGAGGAGTTTGGGAAGTTTAAACTTGAAATGCAAAAAGAATTGCAAATGGATTTGATCCTTCATCCTTACGAGTTCATATAGTTAATTTATTATAATTTTTTATATAAACAAACTCGATTGCACTATATCCAAACTTGTCAACATGTTGGTCATTACGGAAGGAACCTTGAAGAGTTCAAGAGGCACTATTCTCACTGTGGAGCAGACTTCTTCCACAAAAAAATCTTCTGGAAAGAAGAAGAATAAATTCGCTAAGTAGCAGAAGAAAGAAAGCAAGCCAAAGAAGGACGTTCCTAAGAAGATCGAAGCAAAGAAAAAGTATTTCCACTGTGATGCTGACGGCCACTGGAGGAGGAACTAACATACCTAGAGAGCTTAAAGATCAAAAAGGATGATAAACCTTCAGAAGATATGCTCGTATTTGAATCTAACTTTACGATTTCTTCTACTTCTAGTGGGGTATTAGACTCTAGCTCGAGTGCTCATATATGCACCTTAATACAGGATCTAATAGAAAGTAGGAGGTTGAGGAAACGTGATATGATCCTTTGGGTACGCAATGAAGTAAAGGTTACTGCAGAAGCTGTTGGTACTTATCCTTTTTGATTATCATCTGATTTTAGATTAGATTTAAAAGACTATTATTTTATTCTTGTAGCTAGTCAGAATTTGATTTTCGTGTCTGTACTAGCATTGGAAGGTTTTAAAATTAGTTTCAATAAAGATTTTTATTTTATTTATTTATGAAATAAATTGATTGCACGAGGTCTTTTAATTGACAGTTTATATCACTTGCATGTTGATGCGAATGTGAATTTAAACAAACAAATAGTGAGTACTGTAAGTCAAAAGAGATTCAGAGATAAAATTAATCAGAAGTACTTGTGGTATCGTAGACTAAGCCATATTGGAGGGAACTGGATAAATAAATTAAAAAAAAGGGATCCTTGACTCTCTTAATTCAGAGTCGTATTCAGCTTACGAATCTTGCCTTCGAGAAAAAATGGCCAAGTTATTCTTTATAGGACATAGGGAAAGGGCCACTGAGTTACTTATCCTGGTACACACCAATGTGTGTGGGCCATTTGATATGCAGGTCAGAGATGATTATAGCTACTTTATTATCTTTATCGATGATCTGTCTAAGTATGGGTATGTGTATTTGATAAAACACAAGTTTGAAATCTTTGAAAAGTTTAAAAAATTCAAACATGAAGTAGAAAAGTAAACAGACAAGCCCATTAAGATTCTTTGATCTGATCGAGGAGGTAAATACCTTTTTGAAAATATCTTAAGGACAACGGTATGGTCTCTCGATGGACACCTTTCGGAACACCTTAGCTCAACGAGATATCCAGAAAGAGGTCTCTTGATGGACACCTTTCGGAACACCTCAACTCAACGAGATATCCAGAAAGAGGAACAGGACCCTATTAGATATGGTCAGGTCTTTGATGAGGTTCACTGATTTACCCTTATATCTTTGGAGATATATCTTATTAACTGCAATCCACTTATTGAATAGGATTTCATCAAAGTCCATTCCTACTACACCGTATGAGATATGGTACGATAAGAAGTCGAGTCTAGATTATCTTAAGACTTAAGGATGTCCGATCTATGTAGAGAGATAGATGGTGGATAAGTTAGAGGATAGATCTATTATAGCTCATTTTATTGGGTATCCTAAGGAATCAATGGGATACTACTACTTTTCACAAGATCACAATGTGATTGTGAGTCAAAACATCATATTCTTAAAAAAATAATTTATCTAGGATATGGCAGTGGGAGGTTAGTCGAGCTCGAAGAGGTCTCTGAAGAGTAAAGAGCTATAGATCCTCAGAAACCTATTATTTATGAGCCAATAATAGACGTTCCTCCACCACCTCGTAGATCTAACAAGATCTTCCGATCTCCTAAAAGGTACATAGATATGCTTACGGAGGAAGTAAAGAAAATATTTCTAATAAAAATAAGGATCATGGTGATGATCCTAATACCTTTGACGAGATGATGTCTGACATTGATTTTGAAAAATGGTTAGATGCTATGAAGTCAAAATTAACTTGATGCACTCAAACCAAGTATGGACTACTTTAGTGGATCCACCTGAGGGTATTGCACTCATTGGGTGTAAATGGATCTACAACAAGAAAATAGGTGCTGATGTAAGGTAGAGACCTATAAAGCTAGATTTGTGGCTAAAGATTATAGTCAGTGCGAGGATATTGACTATCAGAAAATCTTCTCGTCTGTAGTCATGTTGAAATCCATCCGTACTTTGCTTGCTTTGCAGCTTATTATGATTATTAAATCTGACAGATGGATGTAAAAACTGCTTTTCTGAATGGATATTTTGAAGCAGATATCTATATGGAGCAGCCTTTGAGTTTCATATCTGGTGATGGTAATCACAGTCTGTAAGCTACAAAGGTCCATATACGGATTAAAGCAAGCTTTTCAGAGTTAGATCCATCATTTTGATGAAGCGATCAAATCGTTTGATTTCATCAAAAATGAAGAGGAACCTTGTGTATACAAAAGGGTCAGTGAGAGCACAATAATATTCTTTGTATTGTATGTGGATGATATTCTCCTCATTGGGAATGATATTCCTATACTGACCATGGTTAAAAGATGGTTGTCCAAAAAATTCTCTATGAAAGACCTAGGAAAAGCATCCTATATTTTCAGATTAAAGGTCTATAGGGATAGACCTAAACGGATGCTAGACCTGTCACAAAAATTATACATAGAAAAAATATTGAAGAGGTTCAGCATGAAAAATTTTAAAAGAGGACTCTTACCTTTTAGGTATAGTATTAATCTTTTCAAGACGATGTGTCCGATCATATCTGAGGAAGTACAGTGCATGAGTAGGATTCCTTATGTCTCAGTTATAGGGAGCATCATGTATGCCATACTGTGTACTCGACCTGATATTGCCCTTGCTGTGAGTGTCACGAGCAGGTATCAGTCGAATCCAGATGAGGAGCACTGGATAGCTGTGAAGAACATCCTTAAGTACTTAAGAAGGACTAAGGATCTGTTCTTGATCTTTGGAGGAGATTCTGAGTTATGAGTTGAGGGATATACTGACTCAGACTTTATATCTGATCCTGATGATAGAAAGTTTATGTCAGGATATGTGTTTGTTTGTACTAATGGCACAGTTAGCTGAAAGAGTTCCAAGCAACCCATCATAGCAGACTCGACCACAGAGGTTGAGTATGTCGTTGCTTCAGATGCTGCAAAGGAAAGCTTCTAGTTCAAGAAGTTCATCATAAAACTTGAGATTATGACATTGAATATCATATCACTCTACTGTGACAATACTGGAGCCATAGCACTTGCTAAGGAGCCGAGGTCTCATCAGAAATCAAAACACATCTAGCGGCGGTATCATATCATACGTGACTACTTCGAAAAAAAATATATCGAGGTGCAAAGAGTAGACTCCACGGACAACGTCACAGATCCGCTGACAAAACAGTTGAGCCAACCGAAAATAAAAATTCACCTTGAGAAGATGAGACTTAGATTTGTGGCCAATTGACTTTAGCCCAAATGGGAGATTGTTAGATATATGTCATAGAAACCAATATAATTGATACATTGTAATAAATCTAGGATATAATTTTATACTTAATACATTGATATGATCAATAAAAAGATAAGTTTATATTTCATTCAAGTGTGATGTATCCTTGAATCATCTATGAAATTAGCTTCGATACATATTCTCAAAGAGTTAAGAATTAGAGACATGTATTTAATTTCTAAATACTTTCGATCATAGAATCATCATGAGAACGGTAATCGATCCAGATAGATCGATGCACATATCATTTTTTTTAAGATAGATGGGTCTCTAATCTGCAGTATAGAGACACTGGACGACGAATGTGGATAGTTGTTAGAGAACAACTAGTACTGAGCGTGACCATATGAGATATTACTTAAATTTTTATTCAATCGTTAGTGATTGTCTCGATGCTGTAGTTGTGTGACTGATCTTTTGACCTGAGATGGCACTACTACTCGCAATGAGGCTACTGGAGTTTGATTAACACATAAATATGGATCTCAATGAGTCTTTATAGTGGATGTTAGTGATAGTTAGTCCACTATAAGAGTAGGATACGAATCAAGATGGGATCTATCGATCATGATAGAGTGGAGTAGTCCTATAAAATTTGAGAAGCTAAGTCTGAGAGTCTGTGGCCACAGCAGTATGATTGATGGAGAAGAATTTTCATAGAAATCATAATTAGGACTTGAGCTGATCGAATCTATCATATGACTGATATTGAGATTTAACGATTTATCCATGATCTGCCATCTAGTCAGGACTCACGATAGAGGGACTGAATCACATGTTAACTACATCTAGAGGTTCATTTCGATTCTACTGGATTACCGCTACATACTGCTAGGTGTTACTGATGGATTGTGAGAGCTCACTAGGATTGTTCTGGATCGACAATCCTTGATGAGTTAGAGTAGAATTATTCCGATCTATTGAAAAGAGTTTCAATGATACTTTGATAGAGATCATTGTATATCTCACTACCAGATAGAATGAAACTTATAAAGTGTCTGGAATAAGCAATTGAGCTTATAAAGTGTCAATTGGGTTTAGAGAAATCTGATTAGGTTCAAGATAACCTTACTAGCATATGGTTGGATCTAATTTTTTTTTTTTATATTTGAATTTTATTTGATGAGATAATTTAAATTTAATTATCTGCTAATAATCTAAATGAATTAGATTCATTGGACTTCAATTGTTGGATGTCTAAGATTTTGGATCATATGAATTAAGGATGCAAATCTTTAATTAATATTTCTTGATAGTTATTATGGGGAGCCACTTGATTTGATCAAGTTGGACGTGTCCCATGATTAGAGGACTTTTTGATTTCATATAGGGCATCCCTTGGGTGTATTTTAGGATGTGAAATAATGGGTATAAGGGCTCCAAGAGTTGGCGCCTAATAGGTTTCCTAAGGAAACTCAAATAACTTAAGTTATAAGAAAACCTAATGCAAATAGGATTTATATTATGTGATTGAATAGGATTTAATCCTTATGCCTATTTAAAGAGACCTCTCCTAAGATCTCTAGAGCATCCAAATCAGTAGCCCCATGTCTCTTAGAGAGACCCCCATGCCCCCTCTTCTCCTCCCCTTCTCTTCTCCTTTGGGCATCCAACACGCTCCACCTTGGGCATCCCATCTCTTCACGCCCATAAGGGCCTTGGATTTTCCTCTTGTGTGCTGGTTCCTGGTGTTTGGTAGCAGTATAAAACAAGGAGAAAAAGCAAGAGAAAAAGAAGATCAAAGAAAGAGATCAAGAGTTGATCGCGATCTAGACTTTGTTCAGATTCACAGGCTAAATTTTTTTAGAGAAGAAAATTCAATCTTAGGAGGGCTATTTCAGACTGATCCTGAGTAGATATCCGTAAAGACCAGATACTTATGTGGCTAAGAGAGAACCTCTTCTCTTCCAGATCTAGATTTGAAGAAGTGAATTACGAAACAGGTATGTGATTCGATTACATATTTAATTTCAACATATGTACAATTTCAGCATGTGAAGAAGATCCTTGTGGTTTGTATTTTTATGCATGCATCATATAGATTAAAAGGTATTTTAATAATCTCTTATACTGCAGTATTTAGAAAATAAAATTTTGAAACATACATGCATGCCCCAACACATGAATTCCAATAGTAGTAATAGCAGAGAGCTGTGAAAATGGTAGAGAGAGTCTTCTTGGGGGTTTTTTGAGAGCATTGTAAAGAGGTTTAGTGCTTCTTATTGAAAGAGAGGTTGATGTACAGGGTAGAGCGTGTTTGATATTCTCTTGTATTTGTTCTTTCTTTCATAGTGAAGCTTTACATGCTCCGTGGAGGCAAGTCTTGAGTTGATCCACGTATTTGATTATGTTCTTTTTTTATATCTCTTCTTTATTCCTATTGCAGTATCGACATCATCATCTGGATTAACGATCTTGGGTAGGAGATCCGTATTTCGCACTCGTGAGAGATCTTTTCTAACAAATCTCGAATTCAAATAGTAAACTACGGATAAATTTTAAAATTGATTAAGCATGCTTATACAAATATTAGAGCAATCAAATTTTTAGATTATTGATTTACTGTTTATCTGCTAAATGCAAGTCTCTACGCATCTGATAGTTCCACCAATACTCAATGATTTGGATGTACTCATGGGCATGTTTTGGATTTGCCTACCTAATTTGATTTTTTATCCTCTCCATCATGTGATACAAGAAGACTATCTAGAGGTATCTTTTACTGTCCACTACCTGAAGCACTTCATATAAAGACTTGATAGCCTTAACCATATTCTCAGTCTGCTATCAAAATATTTATCTTGTCACTAAGTTCTCTATATTACTCTCCTCAGTACCTGTCCTAGCATATCTACTCTTTTGCCACTTGGAATTGATAAACATCTGACATAACTGTACTTTCTTATCAATCAAGCTATCAAGTGCTATATAATTCATAGCAAATCGTATGATATCTGATCTTAATATGTCTCTCTTTGTATACCGCCGCATCAATGATAGGACCTATATACTTGTTGGGGTAGATCCCTCAATTGTGAAACATGGATCATCCGCCCAAGATCACAACAACATCCAGAAAGCAGATATTGATACCACATGAAAAAAAAAAAAATAATAAATAAATATAATAAAAATATATGGATCAGCCTTAAGCCTACCTCTACGGGGCATGTAAGCTTCATTATAAGAGAAATAAAATAAAAAAAATACATGAGAAGCTCAGCACTCAATTTTTGTACAAGAGTCTCTCAATAAAAAGCTTTAAAATTCTTATAAAAGTTCTCTAAAATATCTCAAAAATCTCTTTGTACGATCAAGATATTACCAGCTATTCGACGCAACAAATGACTTGTCAATCGGAGTTATATAGACTCCAAAAACTCTAAAATAGTATTTTATTAGGAGATCGAGTCCAAATTAAATTTCAGATTCCATCCAGATCGTTCGATCATGATCGGCTCAAATCATGGCCGTCTGATCGTACACTACAACACTTCCCATCTCTTGATCAAACTTGAGAATGATTTGGTCCATCCGATCATGATCGGCTCACTCCAGAGCTATCGAATCGCACAAACTAGGTCCGTGGACCGCATGTAGACTGCGACTAAACAGCACCTCCGTGAACCAACTGTGCATGGACCTCCAAGCATCCACCATATCATCCCCTCTCACCATGCGTTCACCTGCATGCACATGGACCACGCGCGTGCATCGCCACCTGGGCCTGGGCAGTGCATCTGCGTGCTGGGCCGTGCCTAGCTAGGCTACGTGCCATGGGTGGGCCTACGTGCTGGGCTGTGCCTTGTGGATGGGCCGTGTGCCTGTGGATTGCGCCCGTGGGCCTGGGCCCCCTACTAGTTTGCATCCTCATGCATATCTCCTCGGTCTGAATTTCGTTTGGATTGTTCTTGAGCTCGTTGGATTTCGTTCGTCATCTTGAATCTTGTTCTAAGTTTATTATGGATCAAATTTTGAGGTATTTTTCTCAACAATCTTCATCTTGGCTCAATGTTCGGTCTCCATTTGTCTCTGAGAGCTTGTGATCCATCTCACCCCCATGCTTTGGGGCATGCCTGCTATCTCATGGATGGACAAATATAAGAGTCGAGCCAGGTCACTCGATCCCACCTCCGTCATATGCTGTATCCACTTTGACCAAAAATATGCTCGGAGAAGTCTCCTGCGGTAATAGAAACTTCACTATACGATGTCGCCTCTTATCCTTTCGAGTCTCTTGTCTCTTATCTCATGCCCGATCCACTTGCATCTGGAGCTCCACCTCGCTCTGGACTTTTTCTGGCTCCTGAAGTTCCAATTGATATTGGACTCTCTATCAGATAGTAATATTTTTCTTGATCTTCTTCTCCTTCAATATCACCCTATCACTGTGCATGACTTCAGAATTCCATCACCAGCTACCCACTTGTAGCCGTTTGAATCTAGTTTGCTCGGTAAGATCAGATTTTGTCTGAAATTGGGTATAGATCGGATCTCATCCAATCTCCTCACTGCACCATCATGTATCCTCCAGCTGACGGTCTTGATGCCCCTGATCGTATAGCTCGATTCATTCGACAGATGAACAGTGCCCTCATTGCTCTTTCGAAAATCAAACAGCTCCTCTCTGCAACATACATGATGGATGCATACAGAATCTAAAATTCACTATTGGAAAGAAGTTGATACCTCGTCAGATATCAACAGAACATCATTCTTTGACTCGCAACTGACCATCACTGTAGTAGCCCTCTCTGATCTTTGAGTTGAGGGCAATCTCTGATACGATGTCCAAACTCATCACATTGGTAGCATCTGATCTTGCTAGGATCTCTCATCTTGGATCTATATCATCTTTCTCACGATCCTCTGCTGTTTCATCTGCTGCCATCTGTTGCTTTAGAAACCATCAAAGCTGAGCTGCCGCTATCCAAGCTCGAAGCCTGGTTCTTCCACCTGAGAACCTCATTTTGAAGAATCACCGCGGTGACCTCATCTATCTTAATGGTGCTCTTCTCATTAGAGGAGCAGTCATCAAGGATTCATACGAAGGAAAAAGCGATGCTAGCAAGATCAATGCTCTGGTCTTTTCCTCAACCTTCTCATCTATATTGAGAAGATCGATGAGAATCTTTTAGAAGTGACTGAGATGCTCCTGCGTGCTCTATCCTTCATTCATCCGTAGTTGGTAGATTGCCTCCATAAGAAAAGAGTATTCGTGAGGGACTTCGCCATGTATAACTCCTCGAGCTTCGACTACAACACTATCGAAGAAATCTCGTCAAATACATAAATCACCATCTCATCTGCTAGGTACATGTGGATGGTACTCACTATCTGCATCTGTTGCCACTCTCAGTCTTCTCCTTTATGGTGGCCAACTTCTTCTTATTCAAGAAAGCATCGATCAATCCATGTTGGACGAGGATGTCTTTCACCCTCGCTTGCCATAAGAAAAAATTGCTCTTTTCGTCGAATCGATTGATCTCCATTTTAATTGTGCTCATCTTCTCCATCTCCTATCTCGATCAACACCACCTCTATCTGGACCATCTGATACCACTTGTCCATGGTAACTAGGCTCAATACTATTTATTGGGGTAGATCCCTTAATTGTGGAATACGAATCATCCGGCCAAGATTACAACAACGTCCGAGAAGCAGATGTTGATACCACATGACAAAAAGAAAGAAAAAGAAAGAATAACAAATAAACACAATAAAAATATGTAGATCGGCCTCAAGCCTGCCTCTATGGAGCGTGTAAGCTTTACTATGAGAGAAACAAAATCAAAGAATACAAAAAGAACTCACCACTCAACCTTTATACAAGTATCTCTCAATAAGAAGCTCCAAAATCTTTATAAAAATTTTTTAAAATTTTTTTATATGATCAGGACATCACCAGCTATCTGATGTAATAAATGGCTCGTCAATCGGAGTTATATAGCCTCCAAAAAATCTAAAACAGTATTTTATTAGGAGATCGAGTCCAAATCAAACTCTAGATTCTATCCAGATCGTTCAATCATGATTAGCTCAAATCATGGCCATCCGATCGTGTGCTACAATGCATCCCATCTCCTGATCAAAGTCGAAAATGATCTGGACCATCCGATCGTGATTGGCTCGCTCCAGAGCCATCGGATCATGCAAAATAGGTCCATGTACCGCATGTAGACCATGGCTGAAAAGTGCCTCCGTGAACCGATTATGCATCGAACCTCCCAACATGTGCCACATCATTTCCTCTCATAGTGCATTCGCTCGCCTGCATGTGGACCACACAAGCACCCGATGGACTGTGTGCCCGCACTCCTGGGCCGCGCACGCGCGTTGCCTAGGCCTGGGCCGTACGCTTGCACACCACCACCTGGGTCTGGACCATGCACTCGTGCGCCTGTGCCTAGCCGGGCTGCACACTGTAGGCGGGCCTGTGCACTGGGTCATGCCTTGTAGGTGGGCCGCGCGCCTGTGGGCCATGCCCGCAGGCCTAGGTCCTCTGCTGGCCTACATCCTTGCACGTATCTCCTCCATCTGGATTCCGTTTGGACTATTCTTGGGCTCGTTGGATTTCGTTCATTATCCTGGACCTCATTCTTGGCTTATTGTGATCGAATCTTAAGATATTTTTCTCAACATATATGATTATAAGTGAATCTAGTAATCATTTGCATCGAGTCCACCATCTTCTCTACCCTAATAAGCTTTCCAATATCTATCAACATCAGGTCGATATAATATGTAGCACATGGTGTCCAGAATGTATATAGTCACTACTGCATCAGAAACTCTCTTGTGGTTTTATATTATGATCTATTATCGATGATAACCTGTACGACATTCTACTCTCCAACCTGATTAATCACCTTCATCAATCTAAAGATTTATGCGGTATTGTGCATCTTATCTGAAGCGTCAATGAACTTCTAAAAAAATACTTTTTCATCACAATATGTTAAAAAATTGATGATGCTCCACCTAGTGGGATCAATCCAACCATTACATATTATTGTAAGTCCATACATCGGCCAATTACCTTGATATGATGTAATCCACTTTTGTAGTTCTCCTTTATTATTGTCAAGAAGCTCATCATAAATGTCTTTGGGTCTTAGAGGATCTACACCTGGACTAACATCCTGTATAGATGCCATGGCAGAACGATAATATATGTTGCCTGCCACATGCGCTAGGATGTGGCTAAAATGAAATGAAGACCTAATAGCTCATCACTCATTGTTTTTCTTGTCTTTCTTCAATATAGCATCAATTCTTTATTGTTTAGATTTCTGCTAGGAAAGGCATATAGATCTAAGTCATGGATAATGGCTCCAATTGGAATCTCTCTAAAGGACTTTCTCGTACTGCCAAAAGCTCCTAATATAGAAGCAACACGGCTTGTGTCTTTATTAACGGGCTCTTTAACTAAGGAGGTCCTTGTAAATTCTAACTTTGCTGTAGGGCTCATAGAGCCCGACCTCGATTCATAAACTGATGGTTCAAGCTGAGGCCTACGCCTGGCCAACTTCTCAATCCGCCATTGATTTTCTAAGATCTCATCAATGACAGCCCAAATTCATGCCTTCCCATCATCCGAGGAAGATGCTTCCTCTGACTTCCTAAAATTATTTATACATCATCAATAGACGTAAGAATTTCTAAACATTGATCATCTATTTATACAAAAATTATTTTATACATCAGCGATTTCAATTCATATATTTTTGATAGTGGCATGTTATATACTTAATTATTAAGTATATATTTATGACTTATTCGATATTATGTATTACATATCACTAATACTGAGTTGGATGGATTTTGGTAATAATATGCATCAAATTTTATAAAAAAAAATTTTGAATTACAATATCTAACAAATTTGTAATTGAGTTGTATGACTATATATGGAGTTGTGGTGCTCTGGACTTGCTATGTTATTGATGCCTTACCATAGATTGAAAATATGGTTGTGGTAATCTATAGGACTAATTATGATATTAGTGCCTTACCATGGATAGAAAATATGACTATGGTAGTTTAGAGTTAAGCATTTATGGTCTCTTAGACTAGCCACTATTAATGCCTTGCCACAGGCGATAAACGTGATTGTGGTAGTTGGGGTTGAGCGCTTGTGATCTTTTGGACTAGCTACGATGAGTGCCCCATCAAGGGCTACAAATATAGTTGTGGTAGTCCACAGGACTAGCCATGATATTTATATCTCATTATGGGCTGAAAACATAGTTGTGGTAGTTTACAGGACTAGCTACGGTATTGATGCCTTGTCATAGGCTAGAATGTGGCTATAGTAGTCCAAAGTTGAGCATCTTGGTATGATCGGATCCGATGTATATTGGTTAAGATATATAATTATATAATGTGGCTTATTGTATAAAAAAATATATTTGCTTTGCATGCTTTATGAATCGTGGTATCTATTGGTATATGATTTATATAAGTAACAATCATTATTATTTTTTTATTTATTAGTATTATATTGGTGTTGGTGTGTGAGAATTTTTACTGGTTTATAAAGCTCACTCTTTTTATTTCTCTTTTCTTCAAAGTTATAAAATATTCATGATTGGCTATGGTTTTGGTTCGTTGGTAAATAGATTAATAGATAGAGCGCCATTGATATCTGATCGGATGATTGAAAGAATTAAATGTGTAATTGTGCAGGTTTTGCCGGTTGTCATAAAATTAGATCATTTTTGTTTATGGATGTGGAATATTTGTTATGAATTGAGATCAATAATATTTATGAAATCTTGAAGTTGTAATGAATTTTAAAATTTTGTATATTCTTTAAGATTTTTTCTTAAAGAATTTGCAGCCATCACGTATTTGATCTAGATACTGAATTCAGACATGATAGTTTCATTAGGCATGTTGACTCAAACTTAAAATACTAATTATATCAATATACTCTTATTAGTTAAGTGTTACCTTTTTTTTCCTTTGAAAATATTGAATTTATTCAAAAAAAAAAAGGAAAATGTGGTGAGCATAAGCCCCAGACATGTCCATTCTAACTTTGGTGAATCTTTTGCTAGAGAATAAACAAAAACATTGATTTAGGTTCCAATATATGATAACTACAATAAAAGTAGTGGATGACAGCGACGTAAATAAGATTCAATGCTTAGATACGCCAAACTCACCTGCTTATGTCTAATTTGCAGGCGAATTATATTGCAATCTAATTTTTCTTCCGCAAATATAGTATGTTAAAACTATTTTATTATCAAATATCAATTTTGTCGTGGAGTCTTTATTAGATGGACGTAGAACAGCAGGATGTTGTAACCGGACTGCGTATGCGTTCTCACTTCTGTTTCCCAATCTCGTCTCACCCATACAAAAAGAACAGAAAAACCAACAGTAAAACCTCCATGACCGTTTCAACCTCTCCCCCCTTCACCCATCGTGCATGGCCAGAACAAAAACAACCCACCCGCTTTCACTCCCATCCATTCCCTCACGGATCAAACAACACCATCCCTCACAAACACTAATTATAAATCCCCCCTCCTTCCTCCTCTTCTGATCACCAAAACTCGATCACTTCATTAACTCCTCAGAAACCAGTGCAAAAACCGAAGGATCAGACACAGAGCATGGCTCTCAACAAGGCTGTTCTGGCTCTCACGCTCGCTGCGATGGTGCTCGTGGCCTCGACGGTCCCCGCGGCGGTGGCCCAAGATGACTTCGACTGCTACTGCGATTGCATGGTAAACAAGTGCATCACGATCCCAAAAACCACCAAGGAGGAATGTGCTACTGCCTGCAACGATGGCTGCGTTGAGGCTGGTTACAGGGGCCAGCCCCGTCCCGGCGATTTCTGTGGGCTTTAAATGGAACAGAGCCGAGTCCTCCATGCACGTGCCCTCACGTTAGGGTACCATGCATGACCTCGTCCTTGTTTCTGCCTTGTCTCTTCTTCGACTTATTTACTATTAGTTTGTTATGAGTTTATTGTTTCTATGTTTTTGTTCTTTGTCATTATCGTTTCGTTTGTTGCGCAGTGGATCCTTCATTGCGCAAATCTGTAACTAATAATGATGTTCTGTGATGTGGAATTCTTGTAGAATAATATTCTTCTACTTTTCTTTTCAATGGATGAATTCGGCAAATGCCCGATCCAAATTTATTAAAAAGGAAATAACAAGAACTGTTAGTCTGGGCTATCCGAGGATGAACAGTTACATATCAGATCTATAAAGATTCGAGACAGGTTTTAGAAGAGAGGTTATTGTTTTAAAAAAACTATGGTCCAGTAGTTAAAAACTAAGAACAAAACACTCCTCTTGACATCCCCAGCTGCTCTCACTTGATTTTTGAAAAGTTCTTCTATTTCTCTCCAGCCAAATACATCAACGAGGCTATCCGAATGACAAGAGTTGCATATTCGATCTAGAATGATTCAAGGCAGGTTTTAGAAGAAAGATTTTTCTCACTATTTTCCACTTAAAAAGCTAAGAACAAAACACCTCGAAATCAGTAGCTTTTTTTCACTTTGATTTGTGAAAAAGTTCTTACATTTCCGTCCAGCGAAATACATCAACGATTAAAGCACTGAGACGATGACATCCATGCACTCGCTGTTTGGGTCTAACATTTCATAAACTCCAAAAACTCCCCATCTCCAACTGACCTGGGCAGGATTACGATATTGACTCTATCAACAAAGCCTTCCATAAACAATGGATGGAACCACGCGCGAGGAATAGATGATACGTGGTCTCTTCACTGATCCAAACAAAAGACACGCCTAATTAGGGAATTGCCGACTGCGATTTCCTCAAATTCTGTCTTAGTCTGATCTACAGTCCCATATTCCCCTTGATTCGTTCTATACTCTGCCGCCTTAGCATTCACAGATCAGATGCAATCTGCATTTCCTCGATTTTCTGAGCTTAGAATTTTTTACTCGCTAATGTTCAGCAGCCCCTCTATTGTGCAGGAAATTTCCTTTTTTATCCTGGTTCATGCTACCCTGCAATTCCACCTATTATTCAGCTTCTAAAATAATTCTTAACCTTATATTTAATTGGGGTCATGAGAGGGAGGATAAATAGAGTTGAAAAGGCAAATGGTCCTCATCCATCGTTTGGTTCAAAAAAATTAAAAGAAGATATGGATGAAAAGGAGGAATTACCTATTCATTTTAGCCCAGTAATTTGCATCCTTCCAATTTATGAGGATGTGATGAAAGGATTGACGAAGCACATGAGGTGGATTTCTATATTGATAATAATACATTTCATTAATTTTTTTTACAAAACTATAACATTTCTTCATTTTTTTCATTTATTTTCTTTCTATATATTTTTATTTTATCTATACCATTAATAAATTTTATTACTAATTATTTTAATTTTAGTAAATAATTTTTTGTTAACTACTATATTAAATTAATTAACTATTTAAATTAAATTATTAATTAATTAATTATTTATGTAATTAATATAATTAATATATAAATAAATTGATCTATATACAATTTATTTATGTAATCATCTATTAAATTAAATTAAATTAAAATTAAATATTTATATAATATTTATATAATTATAAATTATAAAAATTATAAGTCTATATATTATTCTACTTCTTTAATACAAATAAGTGTTATTAATTAGTAAGAATATTTTTGTATCGAATGATACTTTAGTTAAAATATCATATAGATACCATCCATCATTCTTTTTATTTCTCCTATGTCAGACAAAAGAGAAAATCATTCTTATCCATCATTTCATGTTTCACCAAACATATGAGAGAATAGATAGAAAATCCATCCATCCTTCCTCCTCTATCATTTTTTCTCTAATCCATCATTCATACGAAACAAAGGGCAACACAGTAAAAATTTTTCTAGGGAGAGCTCAACAATAGATCTGCCATTGTGCTCCTCTCAATCAAACAATCCCTCGTAAACTTATAAGAATGCCATTTTACATCTTCAATAATATTGTAACGATCTAAATATTACTAAAAAAAACTAGCTAGAAGATTTTTTTTAAAATTTTTTTGAATCACAATCCAAGGTTAAGAGATCCTCATATCTGAATAAGAATCACCAAAGAAACTGGGATTTGGTAGATTATCAGCTATTTCATTGCTCTAATGTAGGATAGAGGCATGATTCTAATTTTCATAAAGGATGGGTTTTGATTGAATTGGCTAATTTTTAAGTTGATAATTACTTTATAAATAGTTGGGGGGAGTCTCATACTGATTTCGATTTTAGGGTAGAATGAAAATGGTCCAATTTTTTTAAAATTCAATCTCGATTCTCCTCTAGGGATTCAAATCTTCATTCTAATTCTAATTTTGATTCTGACTTCGATCGGGAACTAAATATTTTAAGGGATATGGCTATTTCGATTCTCATTTCATCCATTTCAATTCTGATTCTGATTCCGACTCTAGTGGTAAACTAAATACTCTTATAGTAATTCTTGCATATAGCATATATGTACAAATCTAATAAAAACATAATCAATGCACGAGCTCCTTAGATGAGGGAACTAACATTTTGCAATTGTGTCAAACACCTCTGAGCCATAGAGATGTTGTAGTGCGACAGCATTTAGGTTTTGATAACGGTGAGATAAAGGATGCTGCCCAAAAGAGGTTTTCTTTGTTCTGATTAGGTTAGATTTTTTCTTTATATTAGGATTTTTTTTTTTTTTTTTTTGGTTCTGGGGGGGGGGGGGTGGGATGATAGGCCCAGCCTTCCTTTTAAACTCTCTCTCTTCGCACCCCCTCCCCCCCGCTTCTCTTTTATATTTTTTTTTATTTTTAATGAAATATGTGGCGGGCTTTACGACAGTTTTGTCACAAAAGTAGTCAAAAAGTGCATTTTGCTCACTCGGATTGGGGAGGAAGTAACCTTGGTGGGACCGCACATATTCCACCGCCACCAATAAGAATTGAAGAAAGGCGCATGCTATGTCAGTAAAATGTACAGAGGGAACCCGACCCTTCTTACATTAGATTGTTACAAACCCAAACGTTTCTTGACCCCACATTTGCTTTTCCGACAGATGTGATCTTCGTCCTCTCGCCTACAAATTTTATGTTGAAGAGTGTGGACGGGACTGCCCTTCGATGGGCCATACGTGAATCCAAAGAAAATTACTGTTAGTTTTTTAAAAAAGAAATAATTATGGCCGACACGAGTTGCTCCATGGCACTATTCTTGATCTTATCCTCTTAGATTTTGAAGGAATCTAGTGAATAACCTTGTGGATCAGCTTCACTGCGGCCCCTCGACTTGGACGCGATCTGTCATGAATGACTCACAACCCAATGCAGATTTATCTTGAATGATCACAACCGAATGCATCACTGCTGTGGCTTGTCGTTTGCGCTTACATCAATCGCAAGAGCTATCAGATGCCATCCACTGGTCTCGCAGAGTCATGCTGTTACATCACAAGAGCTGGAAAGGCAATCTATACGTTAGTTGAAGGACTACACTTTTCTTACCAAAAAGAAGGGGCTACACTTTAGCAAGAGAAGAAATCCTTTCTAAAATATTCATAACCCCTTAAACCTTAATAAAGATGGGATTTGAACTCAAGTAGCTGATACAACCATTAAGAGAATTTAGCAGCAAAGCAAGCTGCCACATTCATTGCCAGATTGAAGAAAGAATATGGCCCACACAAGCTTCATATATCAGATTGGTTGCTTCTCCGTGGCCATGCATGTTAAATATAGAGAAAATGCGATGGCAGCGATCCTAAAGAGTTGAGTTTGAATCTAGCCTCAGCCCAGCCTTTCTTCAGGGTGGAGTGAATTCCGGGAAAAAACTATAAGATCAGAATATCAGCAAAATTTTAAATGGGCCTAACATAATAATCTATCTTGAAAGAAAAAGGAAATTAGGCCCCCAAGTTCTCGTTATTTCTGAGAGCTCAAGTGAAAAAGCATTACCGAATTGTGTAGTACCGAATCGTCCATATTAATAATAACTGTTACCATCTTACCTTGTCATCTATTTGAGGGTTGTGTATCAAACCTCATTCACCAAACATTTATATTCAAGGCCATCTCCAATAATATTTCAAGCATTCCTTTTTATATAGATTTTTCTATACATGCCTATCAATTTTCTCCATCACTTATTCTTCATTTGTACAATGTCTACAGTTCTGATAAATTATTTCTCAATCTATCATTTTGAAATTTAACACATCCTTTGTAACATTCATACTTTTTACCATGCTCAAGTTACTTCCCTGAGCCCTTTTATTATCCAATATTCTGAGTACACAATTTTGTATCTTTTATTGTTATTCTATAAATTCTTCCTTACCCTACCATATTATTTGAAATAGAATTATTGAAGAAAAATTGTAAACAGAAGCTTAGATTGATATTTTTCAAGATATCTTACTGATACATGTCATATCTGATGCAAAGATGCAAAAAAATATGTTAGATATAGTGTTAAGGAAAAATCCCTAAATAAGTTTTCGTTATCATATAAATTTCTTTACTTCTTGAAAGTTTGGAAAATTTTTTCTAATGAGATAAGCTTCAATCATACGTTGTCTCTTCAGGAGATCAATCACGTTCTTCCAAATTAAACCACACTGCTCAAAGTAGAAGACTATTCTAGCCAACCGACCCTAACCAGGTCGCTGTGACCAAAATCTTACTGTTGGCCTTCCTTATAAGAACCGTACAGCCTTCTTACCATATACATGAGAATGTGAGATGGAACAACCAAGCTCTAAAAAATGCCTCATTTGCCCGCCACTATGATTTGCCACTTAACCTAGTCATATCAACATGGTTATCCACGTCATGAATTCGAAATAGTTAAATTTAATCGAGATGTATAACTTGGATCGTATCTAATAAACATGGATAAAACTCAAACTAATAGGATAAAATGATACATGCGGTCTTTTGGGCAACTGACATCCTAAAAGTTGATAATTATCAGGGAAGTTCACCAGAGTACTATTAACAAGAATGTAGAAGGCCAAACATAAAATAGCAATTCTTTTAGGCTCCTCATATCATATAAGCAATACAGCCACTGTATCTCATAAACGAGAGGAACTTCCAAGGCCAAACATTAAATAGCAATTTTTTCAGCATAGTCAAATGCAAACAACAACAACAGAAGAGACATGAAACACGGAGGATTTTCTAAAACACAAGCCAGGAAAAAAAAAAGAAAAAAAAAAAAAAAAAAAAAAAAGAGACTTGGTAATGAAGATGGTGGTCAATCTGCAAGCTGAAACACCTAAGAATCACAGAGCAGCATTAAGAGACATTTTTTCTTAGCTACTCTGCTCGTCCTCACGTTTGGTTGTCTCCTTGATCTCATCTGCCCCATCATCCTGTAGATAATATATGAATATCATTTAACTGAATTGCAGATGAAGATAAAGTTAAAATATGGCAGGTAGAATATTGACGATGTTCATCAGACTGTGTGCAAGACCTGCATATCTGAAGTCCACAAGGTAAGGTTGTCACGGAGAAGCTGCATGATCAGTGTGCTATCCTTGTAAGATTCCTCTCCAAGAGTATCCAGCTCAGCAATTGCTTCATCAAAAGCCTAAAAGTAAAAATGAGTGTAATTTCAGTAAATTTTATACAATATAAGGCAATCAAGATATACTGTAATCCCCCTCTAAATAGTTTAGGTTTTTTTTTTTTTGCAAGAATGAGTCAGACGAAGTACAAATGACAGAAACCCCATTATTGGAGAGCTCCTCTCTATCTGAGCCTTACAACAGATAACAGCATAGAGCAAGACATTAACCTAGAATTACCTGTAGAATTACAAGATTAAAACAGCTTAAGAACCGATAACCTTGCAAGGTCCTTTAGAGCTTAAAGTAGATACATGGGCCAAAATAAAAGCAGAAACCCTACATCACACTTCGATCACACAACAGAAGATGATCTGTCAAATTTTATGACTACATGAATTCTGCAGAAGAATAACCATAGGCAAAGGACACAATCTTAGCTAGGAAGATGGCATTTGATTTTTGAATATCCACAATGGAGATCAAATTGCATAAATTGTAAAGAATCAACAACTTTTCTTTTTTTTAAAAAAACACATAAACAATCATATAGGAATTGTTGCACCAGGTACATCCTCATGGTAAAAACATTTAGTGGGTTAGTGACCTAATTCGATGGAGGTACATACTATAATTCAACAGAAACAGAGACACAGATACACCAAACAATTTGATAAGCTCTGACAGAAAACAGAGAAAATGAATGAATGGAACCTTCATCACTGTGTAATAACTGAAACTCAAAAAACAACAATTCTATGGTATGGGCACGGTATGAAACAAGACTGTATGTCCACCATGGGACACCCAGATAAAGTTGTATCTGGACAACCAGGAACTAGAACAAGAGAGCACAAAAGTACTCAGTTTCTGCACTCTTAGTTAAGATATTGAACAATAACAAAAGAAGGAAGAAATGTAGTAGATTTTTGGAAAGACTACAAATTAGCAATCCACTGCAATTAGGATATTTATGAAACATATTGGAAAAATGATCACAGCATCCAAAACAACAAGGTCTGATATTTGAACCACAACTAGAAAAAGATGATGACTATATCCATCAGCTGATTTTATGGTAAAAATCTAGTAGCCAGGTCATACTGTCGATGCACCACAATGGCCCACTCAAATAACCTTCCATGATAAAAATTTCAGAATGACCTCCTGCTAAAGCAGGTGAACTGAAACAAGCACACTGCTTACACAACCTTCTACCAGTTATCCCCACTTTAATATTATCTCAAGTAATGCCAGAGGGCCAACCTTATCACCAAAGAGCAAAAAAGGATGCACCACTGGCATGCCACATGGCACAAAGGAATTGGTTCTTCATATCACAAAACCACCATGGAACACATCAATGACCTTGAGCCATGTGACAGGCTATCAGCGCAGAGATTTCTTTTGGTAATAGAGTTGGGTCTCATAGTCGTTTTCTATATAATTCACATTATATCCTGAAAACCATGTGGCAGATAATACCTGAATACAGTGGAAAATTTTTGGCATCACACGATGATATATCCATAAACATCCATAATAGGAGGCATCCATGTCCTGTATATCGTTTACAAAGCTGATTTCATAATAAACTAATTTAGAATATCATGCAATAGCAGATGACCTAGAAATACAGAGATATCGTACAGATCATTCTGAGATCAGACCACTCTTTAAATTTTTATCCCCTAACTTTCTCTATTCAAGTTATCTCATATTTTCCTAAATATCAGTGGTCCTGTTGATAAATCTTAGCTATATTGGAGAAATTATAATCGGATCAATGTCACTTATCAAAAAAACTGGAGCTATTCATAAAAGTCAAAAGCTTAGAGTGAATTCGAGACAACCTAAGAAAGAGACCGTTCCCAATTCCAATCAAACGAACAACTAACTAAATCACAAGACCAAAACAAAGAATCCTTACATATAATTCATTTTTACAGATCCGAATCAAAAAACCAAGAGCAAATATAATCATCAATTTAACAAAGAGCAGAAACAAGCACAAGATCCGATCTGCTCACCTGCTTGGCAAGAGAACAAGCCCTGTCAGGAGAATTCAAGATCTCGTAGTAGAACACCGAGAAGTTGAGCGCCAGCCCCAGCCGGATTGGATGCGTGGGTGCCAACTCCGCCAACGCTATATCCTGCAGATCCAACATCAAACCAACATCCCAAATCCTAATCAAACCTAGCATCAATTTCAGAAAAGAACCAAAATTTCTCGATCCGATCTGAAATCCCTAACCCTAGCAAGATCGGATCGGATCGGATAGGAATGGGATTGGCACCTGGGCAGCCTTGTAGGCGTTGAGGGTATTTTCGGCAGCGTCCTTGCGGTCAGATCCGATCTTGAACTCGGCGAGGTAGCGGTGGTAGTCGCCCTTCATCTTGAGGTAGAAGACCTTGGAGTCGGCGGCGGCGGCGGAGGGGACGAGGCAGAATCCAAAAGCTTGAGGATTCCGTTGCAGATGTTGGTGAGCTCAGCCTCGATCCGGCCGCGGTAGTCGCGGATGGCGGCGACGTGGTCCTGGTTGCCGCGACTCTCCTCCTTCTGCTCGATGGACGAGACAATCCGCCACGAGGCCCGGCGGGCGCCGATGACGTTCTTGTAGGCAACGGAGAGGAGGTTGCGCTCCTCCACCGTGAGCTCCGTACCCTCCGGCAATGTCGCCGTGACCTTCTCCATGAACTCCACCATCTCCTCGTACCGCTCCGCCTGCTCCGCCAACTTCGCCATGTACACGTACTCCTCCCTCGTCGTCACCGCCGCCATCGCCGGAATTCGATGCCAGGAAAGAGAAAAGAAGTGGAGCAGAAACGGAGGGAGTGGTGGAGAGAAAAATGGCAAGGGAAGAGAGCGGGGGGAAGAATAGAAGCGGGTTTAATTTATTAAAGATTAATTAAGGACCATTATTGGTTACTAAATTAAGGATTTTTAACCTAATTGGCTTTAATTTAGTTTTAGGGTAAGAGATGGGGATGCCATGGATCCAATATGGATAAAGTCCGCTAATACCCACATCCGTCCTACAATTTGAAATTTTATAGACATATTTATTCAGTACCTATCTTAGGTTGGACCGGAAAAAATAGATAATATGGGTCGGATCGAATTGATAGAATGGTTGGATCGGATTAGAATGGACAAAAATATTATCATATAAATATTTTAAAATAATTATAATTTTAAAAAAATTAAATTATGATTATATCAAATGGTGCAGTATATTATTATCCATATCTTATTGTATTCTTTTCATATATTTTATCTAGAATTTATATGCGGATTTTAATTATATTAAAAATATCCATCCCCTTTGAACCAGATTGGATTGGATATCCAGCGTGTCGATACACCTGACATGCCCTGTAAGAGACAAAGATAGTGGCAGGCAAACGCACAGGCGCGTGGTTTTCTCAACACGGCGAGTTAATCCTTTGAGATTTCCATACCGATTTTGTCCCTGACAGCCTCGAATATCATGAGAGGATTTTGTTGCGGTGCTCCAAAGATCAATTTTCTCCTCTCTTCTTCTTCTTCTTCTTAACCATCAAATTAAATACGAATCATTTATATTTTAATTTGATAAAATATTTTTATATATAATTAATATAATAAATATTTTAAAAATTAAAATTATTTTAATTCATAATTAATTTTTTAAAAAAAAATCTTCTCTTCCTCTTTGGGCCATTGCACAGAGAGGGGTGAAATCGCGAGCGCCAGAGGTTGAGAGGGTGGCGACGACGATGCGGAGAAGGCATGAGCCATTAACGGCCGGATGTGCGGTAGCGACAGTGTGGTGAAGCAATGGGCCGAGGTCGATGGGTGGGGAAGTGAGAGGGAGCACAGAGGAGAGCTAGTGCTGATGCCGAATGCGGAGAAAAAGGATGGATGAGCTACGGACCACAAGGGGGTTAGGGGGTGGTGGTGGCTCGAAGGAGGCACGGGCCGTTGGGAGGGGGGTGTGGGGGAGACGCAGACCATCAGGGTTTGGCGGGTGGGTCGAAGGAGGTGCCAGTCTTGAGGAGGGGGAGGGCAGGGCCGGTTAAAGGGTAAGGCCACTAAAGCCCTTGCTTTAAGCCCCCATTTGCTTTAAGCCCCACTATCTATTTGGTTTCACTATTTTAGTATCTTAATCGCAAACAATCTCAAGCCATGGGTTGCCTTCCTTTCCTCTTTTCCCACTAATAGCTATGCGGTCTTCGGGGTTAACTCTCCTCATAGCAGAGGCATGCCACCGTTATAGTATAGCTTAGGATTCCATGCTTTATGGGGTACGGCCTCCTAAGGAGCTATTTCTCCACTTCCCAATATAAAGCATTTATGGCTGTTGGGTTTGCTTTCTTTCCAAGCGGACCAAACCTCCCACGTAGGAATTTCTTTGGGTACAAATGATCTGCCTTCCACACCGAGGTTTTTGTGCTTATGGATTTGGAATACAGCATAGGAAATTAGATATTTCTATGCGCACCTCTGTAGCGATAAAAAGTCAAAGAGGGAGTAAATGGCTGAGTTGTGTGCTGGTACACTGTCTCCGTAGATAAGACAGATAGTTAGATAGAGAAAGATGGAGAGGGGAGAGGGGAATCATTCCAACACCGCTCTCAGCTCGCCATCTCGCCATCTCTCTCTGCCCGCGCGCACGGTCACTGGCTTCCATAGTTATTAGTTTTTTTCTTGAAGAATCATTTAGAATTGATTATTTCTTATATATATTAGATTAAACAATTTTTTCCTTCCAAAGTAGATTTGAATAATTTAAGATATATAAAAATATTTTTAATTTTCTATTTAACGATAAAAAATTAAAATCATTAGACAATGATAGTTTAAAAGAATATTACCTTAATCTTAAATGTTTCTTAAAATATAATAACTACTATGATATTGATGGTTTAGATTTATTTTCAGAGCTAAAAATTTTAAAAAAAAATTATATAAGTGGAATATAACAGTCCAATGGACATACTCAATCATAAAAAACTCGATTCTTTTTCAAATGTATATATTACTTTTATAATAATGTTAACAATTCCAATAAGTGCTGCTTCGGCAGAATAAAATTTTTTAAAACTAAAATTATTAAAATCTTACTTAAGATCAACAATGTCTCAAGAAGATTAAATAGATTGGCTATATTATCAATTGAAAAAGAAATATTAGAAGAACTTGATTATAAAAATTTAATTAAAAATTTTGCATCTCAAAAAGCTAGAAAAATAAGATTTTAGTAAAAAATTTACATAAATTTTAATTAAAAAAAGACCTCATTCTAGTATTTAGCTTTAGGTCTCCATATGTGTTGAGCAACCCCTGGGAGAGGGGGTGGCGTGGAGAAGTGGAGGAGGTGCGGGGGACCACTGAGGGGGAGGAGGGCAGCATGTGGAGGAGCTGCGGACCACTAGGAGGGTTTTTGGGGGGGGAGTTTGGGGGGCATACAGAGAAGTGGAGGAGGTGTGAGGAGGGTCGGGTGGTGGTGCAGAGTAGATGCGGGGGGTTGGAGGGAAGGAGTGAGGGGTAGCATGGAGGAGCCAAGGTGGCGTCGGCGGAGATGGGGGGTTGGATGCGGTGAAGCCACGAAGAGGAGGAGGAAGAAAGAAAAATAAAATAAAATAAAATATTATTTTAAAAAAATAATAAAATATATAAAAAATAATAATATATAGTATCTTAAATTTTTTTATAATAAAATATTATAAAAGAGTACCATAATAAAATTCATCATGAGTTGAACATGTCTTCTGAAGGTGGCGGAAGAGATAAGCATTATTCTTAAAGATAGTTTTTTATTAAATTAGAAATAAAGGAATCATATGGATGTAGTCGTGGATGTATGTTTGCGTTATAAATATTATTTTTTTATAAAAATAAATAAACCCACTTCTTCCTACCATATTAATGATGAGAATTAATATTGTCATTTGAAGGGTAGGTGCTTACAGAGTATTATGCTTTGGTGTTTAGTAAATTAAACATCCTTATCGGTCCCAAAACATAGCCTATTTTAATTCGACCATTTAAGCTCTCTTTCTTGGGTTCAGGTTAGATCTTTGGCCTGTCAAGATGCGATCGCAGCCTGATACATGGAGGGAAGACGGAGACATTTCCATTCATTTGACCCTGAATATAGAATCCATGATATTCTAGTTTTACTTTACGCTCGCAGTCTATAGTTGTCGATTCTCCTCTTATCTCCTGTCGCCGTCCAACCTATCGCGATCTTCTTGCATCCTCTTCGGCGGCCAGGACTAGCATAGCAACGGCCATCCTCATTCATATCAGCAGTCACTACCATTTGATCTCAATCAAAATGGTTCCTTTAGGTTTCAAATTAGACAATAAGTGGTCAAATGTGGGATTTGTGCACAATTTCTTTTTCCTCCTGCATATCCTATCTAATTCCATGAATAAAAAAAATTAAAACACCTATCTAATCTGAGTTTTTCTCAAATATTTATATGTTTTAATTCAAATTTGAATACATTATTTTTGGATCTCATTTTCCTCTCTCTCTCTCTCTCTCTCTCTCTCTCTCTCTCTCTCTCTCTCTATATATATATATATATAATATATAATATATATATATATATATATATATAATATATATTATATATATATATATATATATATGTATAGGGCAAAGGATGGGGAAAGCCTCACTGAACTTTATTAAAGATGATAGATACAATAAAAGGAGAAAAGTAAGATAAGATAGAAAGAAAAAAAGTTGAAAAGATTGCAAAAAGTTGGAAAGTTTCAATCTTTTAGAGTCATCCAACAAAGCTCACAAATTCCAAATTCAAATCTCCTCCGTATCATACAAGTCTTGAAATTTGAAATTTATATTTAAAAATTCAGATGGAGATTAGTTTGCCGCTACCTTGGACCATCGATTGCTAAAGAGGAGAGAGACGATGTTGCTAGAAAGAGGAGGGAGAGAAAGAAGAGAAAGGCTGGTGTAAAAAGATAGTCAAAAATTATTATTTAGATTATATTATTGAGATTTCTTAAATTCCGTATGAGTATCTAAGATTTTTCTTATGAATAACGAATGTGAGATTAAAGACACATTTGCACTAATCCTCATACTCTTTCCTATTTAAGTCCTAATATTTTCATTAGGCTAAATGTTCAAATCCATTCAAATCCAATCACTAATATCATGATTAGCTTATGATCAATTTAAATAGATCGATGCTGTCGCATCATCTAATCCACATAGGTTATAGATCAGGTCTGCTCTAATACCATTTATAACAATCCAATAATTTTATCAAAAAAGACTTACTAAAAAATATTATTTGGATTTCTATATCCTATACAAATATTCAAAATCTTCTCAGTAAATAACCTGTATGGTGTTAAACATATATCTGTATGATTCCTCACATATTTTTTTCATTTAAGCTTTAACATTTTTGCCAAGCTAAAAGTTCCAATTTATTTAAATTCAATTACAAATACCATGATCAACTTATAGTCAATCTAAATAGATCCATTCTATAGTATCCTCTGGTCCACATAAGTCATAGATCGGATTTTCATTAATATCATTTATAGCAACTTAGGATCTCATTTGACAAGATGAGTCGGAGAATGTTATTTAGATTTATAAGTTCTATAAATATTCAATATCATCTTGGTGAATAACCAATGTAGAACTAAACATACACCTGCATGGGCCACACAAGGCCAAATTTGATAGATACAAGATTGAGATAGAGAGATTATCATCATGACAAACTCGACATTATAGCTTACACCAATGATGGGGTATAAAAAAGGTTCTAGATAAATAGCGAAAGGGGAAGATCTTACACCACTCAAAAAAGGAGAGAAGGAAAGAGAGAGAGTGGGTGAGAAGAGAAGGAAAATCAAGATCCTTGGAAGAAAAGAGGAGGGGTGAAGAGAAAAAGGAGATCATGCAAGAGGGATAGGCCAACCCAGTGGACCATGTCGAAAGAATCAGGAAGGAGACATTTTTTTTTTTTAGACTATACCTACATCTAAAGGCAGTCCCTCTATGTATTTGACATTAAATATATGAAAAAATAAAATATTTTTATCCATCACTGCATCAAAGCGATTTTTTTTTTATTTTTATTTTTATTGGGGAGAGAATGGCTAAGAAAGGCCACAAGGAACAGCAAATGGAACTGATCCAGCAGTATTGGTGGTAGAAGAGGTGCGGCTATAATTAGGTTTCTGAGAAGAACCGATTGTGGTGCATGGCATTGGATGACCTGATAGAGGTAGAAGGGAGTGGGGTAAATTAGCAAAGCCTCTCACTCTTCATTTTATTCGAAGAGAAAGAACTTAGATGGGACGAAGATAGAAAACAACAAAAATTCTTGGTTTAGTTTAAACTAATGGAGACTTTAACGTCTCCTCTCCACCTATTAGGCAGCACATATGAAATGTTTGTTCTCTAAATAATCCTATAGTCTACATCTTATTAGTTGAAATTATTGCTGCAAGGCTCGGAGAAAGAACGTGAGGTTGGTGCTGAACCGAGTTGGAGAGCTGAAGAGGATCAAGTTGATAAGTCTATAGGTGATCCTGTAAAAGAAGTCCTAAAATCATGGGGTATCCTCTAGTTTAGGACCCTTCGATATTTAAGTCAGCTGGAACCTTAGAACAAATAGTGAAAAATAAGAAAATAGAGAGTAAAGAATAAAAATTAAAATGGAGAGAAGTTAGATTCCCTTGTCTCCCTTTATATAGAGGAGGTTACTTAGCTGTTAATCTATAAAGAGAGTTCGTTAGGCAGTTAGTAATCACTTGATTTGGAGGATCTGTTTGTTAGGCTATAAATTTATTATAATAGAATGACCCACTGATTGTGGGTTATTTACTCATGTGGAGTATAGCTGTAATATAGCTGTAACACAACTGTAACATAGTTGGAAGATAACTGACTTGAAGTCTTACTGGCTGAGTGAGAGTTTTGCTAAAATTGATGTCCCGCTAATATAAATTAAGCAAGTCGACATGAGCCTGATAAGGTTAGTCAAATTTGATGTCTCCTTGCTAGGAATTAAATATCATATCGACAGATCGGTAATCATTCGATCTGCATTAATGCAGCTTTGGTGAACCTTCAAACTAGCTGATGTGACATGATGATGTTTCACTTGCAGATCGGTAATTTATTAATCTCGACTGATGCATATCGACAACAAATCAATCTTAACTGATACTGTCATGTAACCAGAGGTCGGCTTTCTGATAAGGTTGACTTCTGATGAGGTCAATTTTTTGATGAGCTCAACTTTCTAATAATATCGGCATTCGAATGAAGTCAGTCTTATGATGAGCTCGACCTCCTAATGAGCTCGGTCTTTTGATCACATCGGCCTTCTGATGAGCTCGACCTCTTGATGAGGTTGGCTTTCTGATGAGCTCGACTTTTTGATGAGCTTGGTCTTCTAATGAGGTCAGCCTCATGATGAGGTTGGATTTTTGAAGAGGTCCACAGTCAAGGCTCACATCGATATTTTTGTTGATCTGAGAGCTCTTAAGCATGAGTCTTGAGGATATCGGCTGAGGTGGTATGACCCCACAATAGATGCCTACTACTTTTGAGTCCGAAAATATTGCTTTGGACAAGAGAAGTAGTCCATGAAAAAAATTTTAGCTTGTTCGATGTGGCAAATTTGTGCTGCTTGATTCTTCAAGTGAACCACTACATCTCTTCGGATAAATTTTTCATAAAGATTATATATTTGTCAATGGCTTCTTCTATCTTGGATCTTGTCAAGGATTTTTTTATCTTGGATCTTGTTAAGGTTGGCTTTCTTCACTTTGGATTTTGTCAAGGTTGGCTTCCTTCACCTTGGATCTTGTCGAGGTTGACTTTCTTCATCTCAAATCTTGTTGAGGTTACCTCGGATCTTATCAAGGATATATATATATATATATATTATTTTTTTATATATTATATATATATATATATATTATCTGATCTCACATAGCCGATCTAGTTTTAACTATCCTATATAGGATTTAGGTAATTATATTTATAATGAGTATTATCTGACCTCAGTTGGATCAATCATGAAGCTGATGTGGCTTAATATAATAAATAAAATTCAGAACATTAAAAATGATATGATTTGAAGAAATAAGTCGATTAATTAAGAACAAGCTGATCTTAATAAATTAAATGTAATAGAGGTTTAAGAAATACCTCTGATCGATGTCGTTATGGGTAGATCAAGTCTTTCATGCATCAGAAGTTCTATCTTGAGATGTTTCATCTTCTTCCCTTTCAAGGGCATATCGTTTGAGAATTTATGTTGGAACTTATCAATTTGATGTTTTGTGAGGTTCCTACAGATCAGGCATTTCACATTAAAGATCCATAAAGTCTAATTTGAAGATTAGATGTCTCACATTGAATATCCGATTGAATATCTGTGAGGTCCAATCCAGAGATCAGATATTCTATATCGTGAGGTCCAATCCGAAGATCAGATGTCTCACGTTAATCATTTTTGAGATTCAATCCAGAGATTGTGTCTCATATTAATCATTTTTGAAAAGGAAGGAGATGAAGTTATGAAGTCCGACCAAACGTGGATAAGAAAAAACTAAGTTTGTCCAAACTAAGTTTATCCAAATGTCTCATGCTAAGTTATCCTGCTTTGGTTATAATTTTCAAAGCTGAACTTTTTCTGACCTCATTTGGACAAACTTAATTTTTTCTTATCCTCGTTTGGTCAGACTTCATGACTTCATTTGGATAATTTTTTACATATGATCTTGTTTGGATGGATGTTGTTGCGGTGAAGGGGTCGGATGGCTCGGATGGTTGGGTTAACTCCGCTCCCACCCACATATATGAGGTATCATCTACTTTGGCTCACGACCATCTTTAGGCTTCAGTGGGCTTAGGCTTCAGTGGGCCTTAGGTATTTGGAATCCTACATTTTATCTTTTAACATGGGGAGAGAAGGTTCTAATCCATATAAACCATATTTTCTCTTGACTAGCAACCAATATGGGACTAGAGATACCGTCCCTATCTTTTCGAAAAAGGACTCTCAGCCGCCCTCCTCCATCAAGATATGAAATTGTGTTAATGATTCCAGCAGTAGACTGATTGTTATGGATTGATTATTGACCGTGTTGAGATAGAGTTTTTTAAAGAATTGCCTTTCGTTAATATTTTGTGGTATGTTGAAGCTGTTGTACTGCAGCAGTAAGAGCTTGGACTTATTGAACTAAAAGATTAAATTGTTATGGATCTACCACAACTAAATATGGGACAATTTTTGGCATGCCTCTTGAAGAAGACGGTGAAGTATAAAATTATTTTGTGCTCTTCAATTTACCATTTTGCATAAAATTTTGGACAAAGCCCTCCTTCGAGTGGACTTAGACTCATTCTATTAACCATAAAGAGCACGGCTACTTTATTCCAAAATTATACCTTTTTTTTTTTCTTTTTTTTTTTGAGTGAAAGAGAGGTAAGATAACCCAAATTTTATTAGAAATAAAGAATAATGTTGTGCGACAGAGCAGAATAAAAAGCCAACAAAGTGAACACCACCAGACTAACCAAAGGAAACCAGGCACAGATCGAAATTAGTCTAGTAGAGTAAGACTAACTGCACCAAGGCAAAGGAGTCATCTGAACTAATAGCTTACATCAATACCATGCCTAAGCCACCTCAAGAACAAAGGAGAAGAGGAGTTCAGAATTCCAACTTCCAGGCTCTTCCAAGTTTACACTCCTATAAACCCAGCAGCACCAGTGAATAGAACAGCCTTCAATTCTAGAAAAACACACCTCATGATAGCAATTGAACTTTTAAAAGTCACAAAGAGTCCCAGAAATCTTTGATGTATGGCATAGCTTAGAGAAGCCAGGCAGTTATTTATGTCCATAGAGAATGGATTAGTCATTAAATAACTCTAGGCCTTTGACAGCAGTCAAGGAAACAGAGGAGATCTTGTCCAGAAATAACCAGGTATTCCTTTCTTTCCAACAGCACCAGGTGACCGTAGTTATCAGCATCAAGGCAGCCGGCTGCTGATTTGAAAATTATATATGCAAGCCTCACCTAGCCACGCAGAACATCTTCAAACTCATATTTGTAACCATCAATAGCCTGCCACCCAAGCACCAGCATTTTTTAATCATGTTTCCTACATTCTTGTGTTTTTCACTTTTTAGTCCTCTGCAAGCCTTTTTCTCGATAAGCTTTTCTATTTCATAGTTGCAGGATTAGATTTCAAGATTTCCTTTGACATGTGGAGAGCAGTTTTCTTCAGATGTAGAGCTATTGCACGACAAAGAGCACTTCACCGACGAATTAGAAGAGCAGCAACTCCATGGATCCATTCATGGAACGGTTTCTTTTGATATGTGGGGTTATGCAGAGCCATTATGTCCAAGTTCATGCATCCATCCATAAACACCATGATCGGTCAGTGGTCAACTCAATAAACTCATACTACAATATCTCATAGTCTACATGAGTTATGGGCCGGATACCATTTGTAATAATTACATACCTCATTTAAAAAGACTAGTCAGAAGGTTATTTCAATATCAGGGAAAAATTGCTTTGTTTATAGAGCCTCTAGGTTGTAGAGAGCAACCATGCATCACATTGGAGAAGTTGAAGAATGCTGTGATCGAGCCAGGGTCTTCAGTGGATCCATGTGTAGTGTCTCTGAAGAACTTGAAATAGGGAGCAGGGCGACGGCTCTTGACCGCTTTCACAAATGCCATGAGAAGTGCATATTTTGAGATGGTCTTTGTTGGGTGGATGTCTGATCAGGATATCACCTCTCAAGATCTTTTCAATACTATACGATGCAGCAGGAAGAAAAAAAAAATAAAACAAAAAACAATCAAAATACGTAGATCAGCTATAAAAGGGCTCGCCTTCACGGGACATGCAAACTTCATTATGAGAAAAAAATTTTACAAGAGGAGATCTCACCCTCAACCCTCGTACACCCAATTTTTCTTTCACAGAAAGTTCTCCCTCACAAAAGCTCTCTCTCTTGAAAGACCCCCTGAACCCTTGAAGCGATCGCTGTCCACTATCCAGGAGTCCTGCTCCTTCTCTCCCAGCGTATGGCTCTCTCTCTTCTCTCGGGTCCGCACGTCCACAGGTCTCACAGTTTTCGTGAGAAAAATCAAGCCGCGCCCTTCCCTGTTCATGCACAGGCCTTTTAAAGACCTTAAACCTAATTAGATTAGGTTTAGATCTCCTAAACAGACCCAAACAAACCCCTTCAGCCGTCGGATTAAGTCCCAGATCAACCCACGCCCTCTGATCGCGTGCCGGTCTA
Source organism: Elaeis guineensis (assembly GCF_000442705.2). Lineage (NCBI taxonomy): Eukaryota > Viridiplantae > Streptophyta > Magnoliopsida > Arecales > Arecaceae > Elaeis > Elaeis guineensis. The sequence goes on from NC_026005.2 coordinate 5,348,762, forward strand.
CGGAATAGTGCTGTAGACCACGTGAAATAGGTGGAAAATGCCCATGCGGTCCACAGACCCGACTGTGGACCTCTCGATCCATGGTGGATCGGGAAAACCAGGCCCCAGCGGTGCTTGGGCCTGGGCCGGCCCATGCGCGCGGGCTTGGGCCGCGCCCGCACCGAGCGCCTAGGCCCGAGCCGCGTCACGCGCGCGCACCTGGGCCGAGCCGCACGCCCCTCACTAGGCCGTGCCCTGCATGCCTGGCCCGCGCACTGGGCGGCGCCCCACTGCCTGCGGCCATGCCGTCGCAGCTCCACCGATGGTCCTCCACTACCTCAGGTTGCGTGCTGACTTCAAAAGCACGTATCTTCTCCATCCGAGCTCCGTTTGGGATATTTTTGATCTCGTTGGACTCCATTTTTTTATCGCAAACCTCGCTGTGGGATCAATATGGATCGAATCTCAAGACATCAAATCCTAACAATCTCCAACTCGACTCGATATTCAGCCTCCTCCAAACTCTGAGAGCTTCTGGATCTCCTCCCGTGCCCTAGGGCAATCGCCTGCTGATCACGGATTGACAAACATGGGAGTCGAGCCAAGCTGCTCGATCCCATCTCTATCGTATGCTGTGCTCCTCCTGATCTGAGACCTACTCGGGGCATCATCTTGCGGCAATAGAAATCTCACCTTGCAACGTCACCTCTCGTCCTCTCGAGTCTCCTGTCTCGTGCCCGATCTACCTCCACTTAGAGCTCTATCTCGTTTTAGGCTCCACCTCGCACTGGGCTTTCTGCCAGATAATAATGTCCTCTGCTCCCCTTCTTCTCTTCCAGCACAATCCTATCGCCGCATAGCACCCTCAAGATTTCTCCATCAACTACCATCCTGTAGCCTCTCGAATCCAGTCTACTAAGTGAGATAAGATTTTGTCTGAAATCGAATTATATCGGACCTCCCCCAATCTCCTCACTACACTATCATGTATCCTCCAGCTAACCATCCCAATGCCTCTGATTTCACAGCTCGATTCATCCGGCAGATATACAGTGCCCTCACTGTTCTCCAAAGAGTCAAACTGCTCCTCTCTGCAACATACATGATGGGTGCATGTAGAATCTAATATCTACTGCTAGGAAGAAGTAGATACCTCGTCGGATATCTCCAGGACATCTCCATCTGAATCGTTGCCGGTCGTCGCGACAGCAGCCACCGTCTGATTTTTGAGTTGAGGGCAACTCTGGCTAAATGCCTCAACTCCTCACATCGGTAACACCTGGCTTTGCTCAAGTCCCTCCTTGACTTGGACCGCCCTCGTCGCGATCTCCTGTCGCTCCGTCTACCGTCTCCTGCTCCTCCAGAAATCACTAAAGTTGAGCTACCGCCACCTGAGCTCGAAGCTGGATTCTCCCTCCTGAGAACTTCGTTCTGTAGTATCGCCGCGGTGACCTCGTCCATCTTGATAGTACTCTTCCCCACTAGAAGAGCAGTCACTAAGGACTCGTACAAAGGTGAAAGCGACGGTAACAAAATCAGCGCTCTGGTCTTCTCCTCAATATTCTCACCAACGCTGAGGAGGTCGGTGAGGATCTTCTGAAAGTAGCTTAGATGCTCTTGCACGCTCTGTCCCTCAGCCATCCGTGGTCGGTAAAACTACCCTCAGAGGAAAAGAGTGTTGGTGAGATACTTCACCATGTACAACTCCTCGAGCTTCGACCACAGTACCGTCGGAGAAGTCTCGCTCAGCATATGGATCACCACCTTATCTGCTAGGTACATGCGGATGGTACTCATTGCCTGCATCTATAGCCATTTTCAATCCCGCACTTCCATGGTGGTTGGCTTTTCCTCGCACAAGAGAGCATCGATCAACCCTTGTTGGATGAGCACGTCCTTCACCCTTGCCTACCACAAGGAGAAATTGCTCTTACCCTCAAATTTGTTGATCTCCATCTTGATTGTTCCCATCTTCTCCATCTTCAGTCTTGCTCTCCACCGCTGCAATCTGCGTTCTTGTACCGTCTCGCTTTGATACCACTTGTTGGGTGGATGTCTGGCCAGGACACCACCTCCCAAGTCTTTTTCGGTACTGCACGATGTAGCAAGAAGAAAGAAAAAATAAAATAAAAAAAAAATCAAAATACGTAGATTAGCCACAAAAGGGCTCGCCTCTACGGGGCATGTAAACTTTACTATGAGAAAAAAAAATTTACAAGAGGAGATCTCACCCTCAACTCTCATACATCCAATTTCTCTCTTACAGAAAGTTCTCTCTCACAAAAGCTCTCTCTTGAAAGACTCCTCTGAACCCATGAAGCGACCGTTGTCCGCTGTTCAGGAGTCATGCTCCTTCTCTCTCAGCGTACGACTCTCTCTCTTCTCTCGGGTCCGCAAGTCCACAAGTCTCATAGTTTTTGTGAGAAAAACCAAGCCGCATCCTTCCCTGTTCACGCACAGGCCTTTTAAAGGTCTTAAACCTAATTAGATTAGGTTTAGATCTCCTAAGCAGGCCCAAACAAACCCCTTCAGCCGTCGGATCATATCCCAGATCAACCCACACCTTCTGATTGCACGTCGGTCCATAAAATAGTACAGTGGGCCATGCAAAATGCATGGAAAATGCCCATGCGGTCCACAGACCTGGCCGTGGACCACCCGGTCCATGATGGACCGGGAAAACCAGGCCCAGCGGCGGGTGCCTGGGCCCGGGCCATGTCACGCGTGCGTGCCTGGGCCGGGCCGCGCACCTCGCATCGGGCCGCACCCTGTGCAGCTGGCCCGCTTGCTGCCGTGCGTTGGGCGGTGCCCCGCCGCCTGTGGCCGCGTCGCCGCCGCTCCGCCGACGACCTCTGCCGTCTCGTGTTGTGTGCCGACTTCAAAGCATGTATCTTCTCCGTCCGAGCTCCGTTTGAGGTGTTCTTGATCTCGTTGGACTCCATTTTTTATCGCGAACCTCGCTATGGACTCAATGTGAATCGAATCTTGAAGTGTCAAATCCTATCAGTCCTCATAGAAGAATTCTGCTAAAAGATGCCAACAACTTGAGCACCAGGAGGATTGGAGTTGGGGTTACCGTCTTACTAGTCAAGATACAACATATAGTCAATTTTTTGACTCATTTCACACGTATTGGAAAGCATATATTATTGCTGTTCGAAACTTCAGAGGCAGCTTGTTTTAATGTGTTATGAGACTCCAAGAAGACTCCTGGTGTATTTCATCTTCTTGATTTAATCAAATCACTCTTCTTATTAAGGTTCAGCTTTCGCGAGAGTTCGAACAGTATATGAAATACTTATAAAGTTTAGGGTCTCGGCTCGGCTGCTTTCAAGTCTCTTATTGTTTAACATTTTTCAGTAAAGTGTTTTGGTGAAGAACGGAAGTTTTGGGCCTTGGGCCTCTCCAAGTGCATGCAGATGCCAACCTGCTAAGGTTAGGCTAATCGGCACAAACGTCTGAACATTGATTGAGCAGTACCGTAGTTTTTTTTTTTTTTTTTCGATGTGAACAAGAGGTAGCAGAGCTACCCCTATTTTATTAGAATAAAAGCTCAGAATTTATAGATCGCAACAAGCTCTACTTAGACCCCAACACAAAAGAAGATTTATAGACCAATACTGTAGTACATAAAATGTATGTATTTGATTTTTCTTCTATATGATTTCCAGGTTAATTTTTTTTTCATATATATATATATATATATATATATATATATATATATATATATATATATATATATATATATATATATATTTCACTTCAAGGGATTTTCTTGAAATGGCAGGCCTCAACTTCTTCCATTCTCTTCAAGATCCTTCACTCCTGCAGCTTGTGGGTTAACCTTTGTTCAGCCAGATCAATGGATAGCCACAGAACATTTCCACCAAACTCTCTGCCTTGCATTTCTAGTTGTGTTGCTCTCACCACCCCCACTTTTGTTATCTTTCCACATCCTTCAGATTGTATTTGAACATGTAACTTGCTTGTAACCATTTACTGTTAATAAAATTATGGAGGAAGAGTCTCATTTCCTTTGCATTCCAACAAAAAAAAAGGGAACTAAAAGAAATTTCTGTTCATTTTTTCTGGAAACAAATAGGCAACTACTTAATCACCTTCATGAAGGAAATGAAAGGAAAAATAAAGCACAAGACATGTAAAAGATATGGTACATCAGTTAAAAGAAATCTACAGCTAAAGAAAAATGATATAACATAGAATAAACAGCCAGAACCTATCAATGCCCTTTATAGATTCAGCAAGAACCCCTGCTTCCCTTTTTTGGGGGTAAAAACCTATGCTTCCTTCTAACTTTCTTGGAAGTTCATATGGTTCATTCTTTAGCGAGAAAGTACATCTATTAGCACTAGATCCTGTACAATACTATTCTATTACAATATTGGCACACTAGAAACAGCATACTAAGTGTCGGCATGCTCTCTATACTACATATCAATCGATACCAGTACCAGTATTGTCACGCCCCGAACCCAATACCTGGATCGGATACGTGATGGCCGCACAATTCTTAGAGCAAGCCCTAAAGAATATGCAAGGCCAAAAATAAATTATTACAACCTTAACATCCATAACAATTAATTTTAACAATAATTCTAAAATCTTGTATAATTACAAATTTAATTTCTTCAATTCTCTGATCAGATACTATGATACTCTATCTACACATCTGCTCACCCACAATCCAATACCATAGCCAATCATGAGCATCTTGTATCTCTGAAAAGAAAAAGAAAGATGAAGAGGTGTGAGCTTTACAGCCCAGTAAGAATTTCCATATCACACTGATATAGTAATATAATCTGAAAATAAGAATAAGCAATAAAACACAAAATCTCATGTTCAATATTCAGAATACTGCAAACATTCATAAATTTACTGTCTTGTTAAAATAGATGCATCATCATATGTTAACAGGTGAAACACTTTATTCAACAATTATTTCACATCTTATCTTTCATTTCTCTTTTCATAATCACATGATTTTTAACCTTTTCTTTCTGGCTCTGGACTATCCAAATCTATACCTCAGTCATCATCCGAATCAATTTTCACATAAAAAGCCTTTCAAGGCTGTCCCAGGATGAGCTCCTGGCCGGCTATCCCACATACGAAAGCTCGTGAGAGGCTGTCCCAGGCATAAGCTCCTGGCGAACTATCCCAGACATGAGCTCCTGGCCGACTGATCCACCTATAAGCCAGTGGGGGCTGTCTCAGGCATAAGCTCCTGGCGGACTGTCTCAGGCATAAGCTCCTGGCCGGCTGTTCCACATGACAAGGCTAGTCCATACCATATATCTCTTTCTTTTCATTTAATCATTATGTGTTGATTTCATCAAATCAATTCCGACTTGCATTATGATCAATTCAGATATGTCATATCCATATAATCATGCCATCAATCTCTGATACATATATATTGACATAACATATTCATACTCAAAATCAAATAACAATATCTCAGATATAATAAATTCATCGATCTCAAATCCGACGATGCAAAACCAATAATGCAAGACCAACAGTAAAATAGCATATATATAATGGTGATCATGTACAGGGATTCTTACTTTTATCGATGACTGATCCAAGCACAGAAATCAATGTTCTTCTTTAATTTATGAATTTCTTTAACAAAATATTTCACTTGACATCTTATGCAGACAATCATATCTCTTCGTAATCCTGATCAAATATAAAATCATATATGAAGAAAATTACTGGTAATCGATCCTAATAACACAAATCTAGGACCTCTCTTAGAATTAACCAAAATTAGGATTTGTCTAAGTATTTGGATCCTCCACTGATCCATAAGACTTTTAGAGAGAGAAAATTCATGAAGAGAGAAAAAATTCTAGAGAGAGAAAGTAGAGAGAGAAAGTGGAGAGAAAATCTTCGTATCCTTCAGATAAGATAATCATGATTGAGATCATTAGAGGTCCTATCAAGGTGACTCAATATGAATCAAATATTATAAATTTCAAATAAGATCGAGCTGGGATCAGATCTACTGCACGAATTTCGGAGCAATCTCAGATCATCTTATTTTCATCTCAAGTTTATCCTAGGATCTGTGATGAAATCAAAGAGAGAGAGAAAGACTCTATAGAGACAAAATCCATAAAAAGAGAGAGATCTAGAGAGAGAAAATAGAGAGAGAATTTAGAGAGAGAAAATGGAGAGAGAAGGTAGAGAGAGGAAAGAGGAAAGAGAAAGAAAAGAGAACGAGGAGAGAGAAAAAATTTTTCTCTTTCCTTTTTTTATATTTTTTTTATTTTTATTTTTCTCTTTCTCTTTTTCTTTTTTCTTTTTCTTTTCCTTCTTCTTTTTTTTTCTTCTTTCTTCTTCTTTCTTTTTCCTTTTCTTCCCGCGGCCTCCCTTGGGCCGAAACAGGGGATGGACGAGGGGGCTCTAGCTTGGCTCCGACGAGGGCGACGGCTTCGTCAAAGGTCCGACAGTAGGTGGAGGCGGCGGTGGAGCAAGGGATGACCGACGGCAAGATTCGGCCGGCGAGAAATCAAGAAGAGATCGGAAAAACAGAGGATCGCTACTTTTTCTTTTATTTTTCGATCATTGGCCGGTCACCGACGGCCAATACCTTCAAGGAAGAGGGATAGAGGGATGAGGGTCCTATCCTAGGGGTGAGATACCGCAAACGGCGATGTCGGTGGCCGAAAAAGAGAGAAAGATGGCTCGTTCGAACAGAGCAAAACAGGGTCATGATGTTTTGTGAATTTTTCGACGATCCCGATGGCCGGTGAGGGTACACGAGGCCATGAAAAGGAGGGGAAGGAAGAGAGGAAGGAGGAAAAGGATTTACCTTAAGCTTCAGCAGCGTCGTCGGCTCCAATTTCCAGCGAGCACGAGTATGAGAGGTCACGACTTTAATGGAAGAAATCAAGAGATCAAGCTCGAAGATCGCCGGTGGAGAGTCTTAAGGGAGGGAAGGAGGGTTTTATAGGGAAGGTCTTCTACCCTAGTCGGACTCTTTAAGTCCGATTTCATCGAAAATGGAGAGGAAGAAGACTCCGATTAGGAGTCTTCCTCCTTCCGTTAATTTTTTTTTTCTTCGTTGGGCCGTCAAGGGTTTACAGGTCCAAGAACCTGGGCTGTTACAATCTCCCCCCCTTAAAAATTTTCGTCCTTGAAATTAAGTTATGTCATTTGAGATATATATTTCAAAATATACATTCTTCATGTCATTCTCAAGCTTTTAATAGTCTGCCTTACATAGTATTTGTTTCACAAGATTTTGATATAATAAAATTATGTGAGGTCTCAAACTCATTCTCTTCATACTGGTTCTCTTTTTTCTTTTTTTTTTTGAAGAATAGTAATATTTTAGACTTGTATTAATATACCACAGTTATTTATTTCAATACATTCCACTCGAAATTTATAATTATCTCAAACTGCCTATGATAGAAAAATAAATAAAGACTAAATATTGGACACTCTTCACAATCATCGATTTTTTTTTTCTCTCGACCTTCCAACAAATTTTATATGTAGACTCTCATCTTAAGAAATTCTCAATCTTTTATATCAGTTCGAGTAACAATATTAAATTTAAAAAAAATATGAGATCTATATCAAGACATTCTAAGTTTGAACTAATAACAGAATTATTAAGCTGTTAATAATAAATTTGAGATGTCTAAGGTTCTTGGCATTATCTGTAATAAAATAACCTACTAATAAAAATTATCCGGCTATGATTAGATTAGATCAAGATCTATAGTATTCTTTCATTATCGATAAAATTCTTCCTTATTTATAACTAATGTATTCCATTATAATATCTTTTGAATCAGAAAATTAATATTTTTAATCAATTTAATCCACCACACTTTTGCCGCGCACTCTGATTTTAATTTATCAAATTATATAGGTCTATCAAAGATAAAATATCCTTGTATATTAGATCAATCAAAGGTAGATCCAACTTTTAAATTTCATATAAAATTTAGAGTAAAACTTTAAGTTTTTTTTATCTTTACTATCTCTTGGGCATAGCACATTAAAATTAAATCTTGATCCACTTCCTATGTTTGAAATCATTGTATAAGCTTCATCACTCTTCAAAAATCTAACATATTTGAAATTAATTAGAGTTAATCTTAGATTTATCTTATAATCATTTAGATAATTTTCAAATCAATCTTTCATTTTAAAAGAATTAATTCCAACTTGTCAAACTAGAAGAACTCAAGCCAACATCCTTGTAAGTAAAATCAACTTGATAATTTCTTGTAGAGCTCTCTTCATCACAACCCTTAATATTAATCGATAAATCTATACAAAATCTTGTCCCTTGTATAAGTCATTCAAAATTTAATACTAGCAAGATATCTTAGTTCAATTCAGAAATCCAAACTTTGACTTGAATAATTAATACACTTCACCATCTTCAACAATCACAAAAAAAATTTAAAAAATCTAATCCAAAGATGGTAATATGAATTATTAAAGATTTTATCATAACCTGTATATCATACTCTGATAAAATAATTTTTTTTTTAATTTAATAACAATATCAAAATACTTTTGATCCACTTAAAAAAGTAAGCTTTTGATTTGAAATTCAATGCAACTTGAAAGATCAAGAAATCATATTCAGAATATGATATTTTGAGTAACCAAAGATTTTACCAAGATGTGTATCTCATATTCTCATAATAAAATTCAAGTATATTTTTTCATCTAAATTGAGTTTCATATATGACCTCTTATAGGTTCAATGCTCAAAAATATTTTTTTCTCATATGATGTAATTTCTTCTTAGACCATACCCTAATTAACTTTCTTTTGATAAGTCCAAAATTCATAATGCTCAGACAATTATCATCGAAATTAGAAAAAGTATCATGATCTTCAATCATATAAGTTTAACATACCAAAATCATCTAGTATACTCAACATAACTTATCAATACCTTGCACTTCATTCTAAGGTCAACTCTTCTCATACTTAGGTCAACCTTACTAATTGAAATCCAATATGTACTCATCAATTTTATTATAGACATCATATACCACTTATACATAAATTTTTATCATAGTATTTATTGATTCAAAATTCAAATATTGATTCCTTTCTTTTATGTCAATCATATTTCTTATGATCATAACCTAAGTTTAAATATCACTAAAGTCATAATTTCAAATAATTATAATCTTAAGCTCAAATACCACTTAAATCATATTTTCTAATGATCATAACCTAAACTATAATATCATTCTATTACATCCTTAATGATTATAACCTTAAACTCTGATATTATCTATTATACTCTATTGATTATAATCTCAAAATTTTGATATCACTTATATGACAATCCCTAATGACCTTAAACTTGGGCTCTAGTACTGTTCTGTCATATCCTAATCACTTATATCATTGTCTCCAAATGAACGTAACCTAAGCTCGAAGCTCAGATGCCACTCTGTCACATCCTACTGATCTTACATAAAGTTTTAATATCTCTTCATAATCTCTAGTAATCTTAAACCTAAGCTTTGATATTATTCTATCACATCCTAATCATCTATATCATAATTTTCAATGATCATAACCTAAGCTCTGATACCATTCTGTCACATCCTATTGATCTTACATAAAATTTTAATATCTCTTTATAATCTCTGGTGATCTTAAACCTAAGCTCTGATATTATTCTTTCATATCCTAATCACTTATATCATAGACCTCACATGATCATAACTTATGCTCTGATATCACTCTGTAATATTCAAATCACTTACATTATAATCCTTAGTGATCATAACCTGAGCTCTGATACTATTCTGTCATGCTCCGAACCCAACACCTGGATCGGATACGTGATGGCCGCACAATCCTTAGAGCAAGCTCTAAAGAATATGCAAGGCCAAAAATAAATCATTACAACCTTAACATCCATAACAATTAATTTCAATAATAATTCATAAAATCTTGTATAATTATAAATTAAATTTCTTTAATCTTCTGATCAGGTACTATGACACTCTATCTATACATCTGCTCACCCATAATCCAATACCATAGCCAATCATGAGCATCTTGTATCTCTGAGAAGAAAAAAAAAGATGAAGAGGTGTGAGCTTTACAGTCTAGTAAGAATTCTCATATCACACTGATATAGTAATATAATATGAAAATAAGAATAAGCAATAAAACACAAAATCTTATTTTCAATATTCAGAATACTGCAAACATCCATAAATTTACTGTCTTGTTAAAATAGATGCATCATCATATGTTAACAGGTGAAACACTTTTATTCAACAATTATTTCATATCTTACCTTTTATTTCTCTTTTTATAATCACATGATTTTTAATCTTTTCTTTCTGGCTCTGGACTATCCAAGTCTATACCTCAGTCATCATCCGAATCAATTTCCATATAAAAAGCCTTTCAAGGTTGTCCCAGGATGAGCTCCTGGCCGGCTGTCCCACATACGAAAGCTCGTGAGAGGCTGTCCCAAGCATAAGTTCCTGACGGACTGTCCCAGGCATGAGCTCCTAGCCGGCTGATCCACCTGTAAGCCAGTGGGGGCTATCCCAGGCATAAGCTCCTGGCGGGCTGTCCCAGGCATAAGCTCCTGGCCGGCTGTTCCACATAACAAGGCTAGTCCATACCATATATCTCTTTCTTTTTATTTAATCATTATGTGTTGATTTCATCAAATCAGTTCCGACTTGCATTATGATCAATTCAGATATGTCATATCCATATAATCATGCCATCAATCTCTGATACATATATATTGACATAACATACTCATGCTCAAAATCAAATAACAATATCTCAGATATAATAAATTCATCGATCTCAAATCCGACGATGCAAAACCAATAATGCAAGATCAACAGTAAAATAGCATATATATAATGGTGATCATGTAAAGAGATTCTTACCTTTACCGATGACTGATCCAAACACAGAAATCAATGTTCTTCTTTAATTTATGAATTTCTTTAACAAAATATTTTATTTGACATCTTATGCAGACAATCATATCTCTTCGTAACTCTGATCAAATATAAAAATCATATATGAAGAAAATTACCGATAATCGATCCTAATAATACAAATCTAGGATCTCTCTTAGAATTAATCAAAATTAGAATTTGTCTAAGTATCTGGATCCTCCACTGATCCATAAGACTTCTAGAGAGAGAAAATCCATGGAGAGAGAGAAAATTTTAGAGAGAAAAAGTAGAGAGAGAAAGTGAGGAAAGAATCTTCATATCCTTCAGATAAGATAATCATGATCGAGATCATCAGAGGTCTTATCAAGGTGACTCAATATGAATCAAATATTATAAATTTCGAATAAGATTGAGTTGGGATCAGATCTACTGCATGAATTTTGGAGCAATCTCAGATCATCTTATTTTCATCTCAAGTTTATCTTAGGGTCTGTGATGAAATCAAAGAGAGAGAGAAAGACTCTAGAGAGATAAAATCCATAAAAAGAGAGAAAGATCTAGAGAGAAAAAATAGAGAGAGAATCTAGAGAGAAAATAGAGAGAGAAGGTAGAGAGAGGAGAGAGGAAAGAGAAAGAAAGGAGAATGAGGAGAGCGAGAAAATTTCTCTCTTTCTTTTTTTCATTTTTTTTTATTTTTATTTTTCTCTTTCTCTTTCTCTTTTTCTTTTTTCTTTTTCTTTTCCTTCTTCTTTTCTTTTTCTTCTTTCTTCTTCTTTCTTTTTCCTTTTCTTCCCGCGGCCTCCCTTGGGCCGAAACAGGGGACGAACGAGGGCGCTCCAGCTTGGCTCCGACGAGGGCGACGGTTTAGTCGGAGGTCCGGTAGCAGGTGGAGGCGGCGGTGGAGCAAGGGATGGCCGGCGGCAAGGTTCGGCCGGCGAGAAATCAAGAAGAGATCGGAAAAACAGAGGATCGCTATTTTTTCTTTTATTTTCCGATCATTGGCTGGTCACCGGTGGCCAATACCTTCAAGGAAGAGGGATAGAGGGATGAGGGTCCTATCCTAGGGGTGAGATGCCGCAAACGGCGATGTCGGTGGCCGGAAAAGAGAGGAAGATGGCTCGTTCGAACAGAGCAAAACAGGGTCATGATATTTTGTGGATTTTTCGACGATCTCGACGGTCGGCGAGGGTGCACGAGGCCATGGAAAGGAGGGGAAGGAAGAGAGGAAGGAGGAAAAGGGTTTACCTCAAGCTTCAGCAGCGTCGTCGGCTCCAATTTCCAGCGAGCACGAGTATGAGAGGTCACGGCTTCAACGGAAGAAATCAAGAGATCAAGCTCGAAGATCATCGGTGGAGAGTCTTAAGGGAGGAAATGAGGGTTTTATAAGGTAGGTCTTCTACCCTAGCCGGACTCCTTGAGTCCGATTTCATCGGAAACGGAGAGGAAGAAGACTCCGATTAGGAGTCTTCTTCCTTCCATTAATTTTTTTTTTTTCCTTCGTTGGGCCGTCAAGGGTTTACAGGCCCAAGAACCTGGGCTGTTACAAGTATAGTATGGTACTGTCAATATGTACTGGTACCAACCGATATGGTAAATCTTGTCAACTAGCTTGTTTGAACTTCAAGATTTTTATTTTTTTGGTTTTGAAGGTAAAAGAGGCTAAAAGCCTTCTAAATTTATGGATCCAAATTCCAAGATTCATCAAGTTTATTCGGGAAGAAGGGTTAGTCAAGAACTTGACTAAAACAGATGAAGTGATGAACATTTCCCTCTTGTTTAGAGTACCTTATCAGCGATCAAAATTCCTTGTTTAGAGAGATGGATATCGAAATATTTAGATCGTATCTGGTAAAGGAGTTATCTACATTCACATGATAGGAGCAAAGTTAATACCACCAAAGTTCAGCATTCCATAGCAGTTGCTTATGAAGAAAGTTCCTTTTTCATTCAATCTCCAACTAAACTTACCTGTTTTATTGGAGCTAGAGACATTCTACAGCTGATCTATTAATTCTATTAACTTGTAATTGACATCTTGGAGAATATGCTTGAAAAACTCTTAAGCTTCAATCCAAGTTCCCCAGAGGTTGAAATAGATCAGCAAGTAGAGCTTTTTCTTTGACTACCAAATCGAACAGAATCATGAAGGCAATTATTTTTGTTCAAGCTATTTTTTTTCTGAAATTTCTATTCAGTTAATTTGCATCTCTTGCTTCTGGATGTTGTGGGTTAGAATGATGGATGAGGAGCTTGTTTTTGGGATCTTTATGTGAGGGCTTTGGCTACTAATATTTGTAGAATGGCATGATCACTTGAGTGAGAATCACAAAGTCTAAAATTATGATAAAAAAGCTCTTCTCAAAAAAAAAAAAAAAAAAAAATCACAAACAAGCAAACCAATCCACAAGAAAATTGCAAAAGAAATAAAATTGAAAAAAAAAACACCAAAAAAAAAAATCATAAAGAATTTTCTGCTCTTTGTCAATCAATAGAACTTCTCCAACATGCTCTCGGGAATCATAAAGGATTCCAGACGGTGCTTGAGATCGATTCACTTCTGATGCATATAAAATTCAAATTACAGTCAGTGAGGGTTTGCATATAGCTGGAAATAAGTGACGATATGATTCTGTGATAAAATAAATGAAGGGAATACATGGGAGAATATTGAGAGAACTTACACAAACATATGAGCATGCATGCGCATGCACATATATATATATATATATAAGAAACTTCTTTTATAAATTAACTGCAGTTGTTCCTGTTCCCTCAATAAAGTGCAGTTTTTGGAGGCCACAAAATTCCACACTTCTCATCCAAGCTTACCATGAGCATCATGATAGACTTTACTTGCGAGTTACATTTTCTCACAGGATATACTTGCAACTCTTAATTGAAAAAGAAGGCTTATGTTTTAGGAAGCCCCATGCTTGATTTTTGTCTTTGATATCCATTAATCTATTGAGATATTCTTCAGGTTATTAATAATCATCAATGATTCTCTAACCATTGGATTATCAACATCAACTAGTATCAATAAGCCGAGGGTGCTGGCTAGTGCAGTTCGTAAAGTCTTCAGGGGTTGGTATCAAAGATCTGGGTTCAAGTCAGGATTTATCTCATCATAGTTCTCAATAATAATGATGCTTCAAACTATTCTCAATTTACTGCAATATGAAAAGTGCTAAAATAACACACAATTCTCACTGTGTTACACAACTGATGTCTGACTTCCTCTTTAGACCTATCATGCATTGACAGAATTCTCTGTTAGCTAGCACCACTCTTGAGATGCTCATCAGATTATTCTGCCAACACAAACTTTTATAGTAATTTTTTCACCATACTCTCATTATATTTCCACACTTATGCTTGCAAGAACAAGTTAAATTTCTAACCAGGACCTATAACGTCAAAGAGAATCTACTAAGTTAGCACACTGCTCTACTCTTTGCTTAGTCATCTCATATGCCACTGCTACTGATCACTGGATCGACGACCTTTCGACTTTAGCCCCACAGCTTCTGGTCCTTCCAATCTTTGGGGTATATGAGCCATGGGAAGCCCTGTATTGGAAGCTCTTCCTTGCTATATCTCTCATCGTGCCAACCAAAGAAAGCTCTGGATTGAGCCTGATTGTCCTGTTGAACTGCTTACAGAGAGCCATATGGGACTCCAATGCTTCTTCCATCGCCATTGATGGAACTTTCTTCCTTTTTTCCTTCACTGCCTCTGCACAGAGCCCACAGATCCAATTGCCGCAATGGAATTCTCGGACACGGCAAATGTAGGTTGGGGTGCAATCCTCTGACATTCCACAGCAGTGACACTCCACCCTCTCCACTTCATTGACTTTTGCAGGCTGGTTCAAGTCATCTTTGATCTTATCAGACCAAGTCCAAAAATTGGAGAAGACCATAGTGAAGTTAGTAAAAGATAGCCAAGAAAACAACAAAGAGGAGTAAATTAAACCTCAGCTATGTATGAAGCTAAGATTAACTCAAGAAGTTTGGGGTTATAATAATTGTCGCAACATCGTATATAAGGGCAATTGCACATCAGCCCCTTGACTGATCAGAACTTAGTAGAATACATACGTCCGGAATACTATCTAATTATATTACACCTATACATCATAACAATTATTATATACAAACCACTGAAGCTGGAGAATTTAATCAATTCATATTTTCCAACAAAAATAATTTGTTTTTTCAGTTTTTGTATAGATTATTAGGAGCTTGATGAGTTTGACAGCCATATATAATGAAATCAATAAACCCAACTAGCGTTAATCTGATATGAAAATAATAATTCTTCTAGGACAGCTTCTTTTTAAAAAGAAAAAATTAAACTTCTAACTCAAAGCTTTAAAGCATGTAAAGATCTAATTCTAAAAATTATACTTCTATAGAAATGTTATAATGGTCATGCATTCTATTTTTGCCAATTTTACGTAGAAAGCTAGATACAAAATGCTCTTGCCATAACTTGCATCTAAGCCCAGATTGGTCAGGTGGCTAGCCTCGGGGCCAAACATGTTGCACCACAAAATTAGAACCTTAAAGAAACCAAGTGAGGGTGCCAACGGTTTGGACCATGCAAAAGGGTCTACCCGTAGCCAAAAAAAGAACACAATATTTTTTTTTTCCTTTTTAATTGAAACTTAGGCGAATAATCATTGACAATTTCATTAAGAGAATAAATTGGTATGTCCAAAGGGCCTAGAAGGTCAGAGTTAAGAGAGCACCTAAGCATGCTAGTATACTAGAATTGTTAGTGGCATAGATGTTGCTTATCATGAAAGGATTAATTACCATAACATTGATGATAAGTAATATGATAATTACCTTGGATATTGGAAGGAGGTGTATCTCTTCTTTAGTTATTGGTGTAGATTCCATCATTTCTATGGTCCCTTAACACAACTGAATGCTCCTGGCTGATATGAACATAGTGTTGCATCCAAACCCTTTTTATAGACATGGTCCATCATGTGGGCGCCCAAGGGGGACGAATCTTGGCGTTGGTGGGAGATGCAGTACAAACAAAAGTAAGGTAAGTTGAACGGAGTCTTAATAGATTTCTTTAACATCAAATACAATAAGCTTCTTTTCCACGTGAGAAGTTCTTTTCTTCAGAGTGAGGAAATGATAGAGATTGTGCAGTTAGAGTACTTTGGTCTCTTCATTTAATGTTGATGTTGCAAGTAGGACTGTGAGAGGGCGTGTAGGGTATGATAAAGGGAAAGCACCAACCTCCCTCCCATCGTATTTGAAGGCCTCGCAGCCATCTCAATTTATGAAAGCTATCAAATATTATATTTGTTGTGATCATCACTCGTGATTAATCACGAGCAATGATGTATCTTACATTTGGAGATAGTAGCAGAAACTTTTCCATTGCAGTGATAAATGATGATAGTTCAAGTGGCTAATCACAGGACTATATACCAAGGAGTTGTCTCAATTCTTCTCCCTTGCAGGAGATGCAGTTTCTTCAGCCTCCCATACTAGGACTTCAATTGGTAAACTGGTTTCTTTATCTCACAAAAATAACTGAAAATTCTAATGACATTAATTATATACAAATTTCACCTTCAGAAGTCCTTATGTACATGATGAGTTAAAAAAGATACTGTCACAAAATCAAAATTATCATTGTCGCAAGTCATGGTGGGACAACGAAGAAGGTTGCCGTAATTAATTTATAAAGAATTAAGTGAATTGTGCATATATCATAATTTGCTCAAGGTTTTGGGCTATCAACTCATGGTTTGGAAATTTAAACCTGACCTATTTCATTAACATGAAAGCAAATCTATCAGTAGAGATATATATATATTTTTTAAAGACTGATTTATCAGTCGGGATATAAAATATCATTAGACCAGGAATGTTGCGTGCCCTTATATATGTCACAGCCTAATGGTACATCTTGTAATGGGAACACCCCAATCATGGGTGCAAATCCTCTGTGGTACTCAAAAAGTACCGTAAGGTGCTATGCATGGTTGGACGTCGTCCATTTAAAGATAGATGGCTGTGCATACTCACGCGTGCGTGTTAAAAAAATTAAAAAAAAAAGAATATATAAATCTCGGGGATATTTGGACAGTTTGAACATTTGTTCATTTTATGATGGACGGCATCTAACCATAAACATCACTCTGTGGTACTTTTTAGGTACTATAGAGAATCCCGTTCTCCCAATCACCGAGCTGTTTGAAGCATAATGCGGAAGAGGTACACGTGGAATCATAGTTCCTAAACCCAAATTGGAGACCAACATAGTAAACCTAAAAATTATATAATTTAACTAATTGAATTAAGTGTACATAATAATTGATACAGTTTCTATTTTAAATTACATCAACATATATGTATATTTCATTTTCTATCTAAAAAAGAATTAAATATTTTATGGAAATAATTGATTATGAAATACATATTTTGATGAAGCTTTCGAGTTTGATTTCCTTAAAAGGTATAGTTTTATTGCAGAGAAGTTAAGATAGCATCCATCGAAGAAAACATTTGTCCATCACATGTGCATGGACTGCATGGCTGCCTCAATGCCTATTTGAACTAGCTTCACCTAACAATGTATTCATTCACCCTTTTTTCTGAATTCTTTGGTTGCCGGGATTGTAACGTTGGTGGTCTGGGATTAGACGAGAGCGTTTTCAGAACAAAAAAAAAAAAGGTGGTGAAGGACTGAGTATGGGCTTTAAAGCTGGTCAACATTCTGCTGAAACAGTACTAGGCTCGGACCGTCATGGTTGGTAGTAATTTGGCCGACCGTGAAAGCCTAACTCATAGTCTTTGGCCCCTTTCTTCTTACCTTTCTATTCTCTTATCCTCCTCTTTTCTCTCTTAGCCCAGTCTTTTCTTCTCATCTGTTCTTATCTGGGCTCTTGCTCTCTCACGTCCACCTCCATATTTTCTGCCGTACTTCTTCAATTCCCATCTTATGCCCTACAATACCGCGTGCACCACGTCACCTCAAACCACACCAATCATGTGCCTTTCCTCCTTCTTGTAGGCCCCAATTATCTTGCGCTCATCTTGGTGGTTGGCCCACGAGAAGGAGATACAGTGATTAGCATGACGCATTGCTACGATGGTACATGCGGTATGGAGTATAATTTTTCAGAAAATGTTTTTTTTTTTTTTTTTTTGGTGGGTGTCATTGATGCGAGCGAAATATAGAATTGAGGGACTGATCAGGCCTAGGAGACAGTGCTCCTTCATTGAAGTGCCATGTGCTCATTTGCCCTCGAGCTTTCCTTCAAATTTAGGGTGACAGGAGATCCATCGATGTGCTTAATGACCTTTGAATTTCTTCTGTCGCCCTTGCTCTTCGGCTGCTTATCATCACCTATGGAGCATATGGGAGTCCATGACTTAGATCTCCGATGGAGCGAGGACATGGGATCGAGAGCTCATCGAGGTGTGCTTTGGTGACAAACTTAGCTCACTGATCCGCTCTATGCCAATTCCTTTGGTTAATTATCCTAACAAATCAGTGTAGGATAGAACCAAGTCACAGAGAGTGAAAGTTGTGTTGCGGTCATGGGTCAAGAAGTCGAATGGATCAGATGGTTGGGTTGATTTTACATCCGCATATGTGAGGTATTATCTACTTTGGCTTATAATCATTTTTAGACTTCAGTGGGTTTTAGGCTTCAGTGAGCCTTAATCATTTAGACCTTACGGTTTTGTCTTTTAAAAGACGTCTCATATGAGAGAAAAGATTTCAATCCATATAAACTATACTTCTTTTTGACTTATAATCGATGTGGAACTAAAGATGTCCTCTCTACACCACAATACAGCTTCCTCAGTCAAGAAGGAGTATGTGTGAGCAGGAGGTGATCCCATAGATGACGCCAATGTTGCGGTCATGGATCAAGGTATCGAATGGCTCGGATATGAAGTTGACTCTGCATCCTCATACATGAAGTATTGTCCCCTTTGACTCATGATCATCTTTAGGCTTTAGTGGACTTTGGTCATTTAGAGCCTTACAGCCCATATAAGCCATACTTCTTCTTACACTCATAATTGATGTGGAAGTAAAGATGTCCTTTCTATACTACAACAGGTTGGTGAGCTTTATTTTCTTCTCAAGGGGTGGCCGATGCGACCATGAGACCTAGGCTGGGTGTGGAGATTATGGGTTCACTTTAGAGTGATCCTATTCATCTAGAAGATGGCATGGACTTGGTTGCCTTGTAGGAGTTTCTTGCACTATCATGGTGTAGCTGTTCCCCAATACTGA
Organism: Elaeis guineensis; assembly: GCF_000442705.2. Classification (NCBI taxonomy): domain Eukaryota; kingdom Viridiplantae; phylum Streptophyta; class Magnoliopsida; order Arecales; family Arecaceae; genus Elaeis; species Elaeis guineensis. Next base: position 5,367,988 of record NC_026005.2, read on the forward strand.
GCAGTACAGAGATGTGGAAGAGAGATTAATCATGTTATCTTATGATGCTCGAGAGCTTCACCTACATAGGGTCAATATTTTAGTTGGTTGGCACTCATCACCCCATCTTGGGACAGGAAGAGCTTCATTTCGTTCATTAATCAGGACAGTCAAGTTGGGGCTGTGCGGAAGGTGCTGGTTTCTTTCCTTTCTATATTGGTTATTATATTTGGGCAGCTAGGAACAGGAGGATCTTTGATAGCACCTATAACAGTCTTTTTGGGACTATAATGAGAGCCATGGTTGATGCCACTAACTTCATGAGGGCTAGAGATTTGAAAGGATCTTTAATAGTTAAGGAAATCTGAGGTCTTATTATTGTAGTTTCTGCATCTCAGATATATTTCTCATGGGAACCCCCATTCTTAGTTTTCTCAAAATTAACTTTGATAGCAGCGTGAAGGATAATGGGCAATGCTGTAGAGTCGGTTTTGTGATCCATAGCAAGAGATATTTTGTTATTGCAGTTAGTGGGTCCTCTCTTTGGCTTATTAGTGCCTCAGGCTCAGTTGAGGGCAGCATGGGAGGGCTTTGTTTTTACCATTTCCACCCTGCAAGATAATAGAGTCATTCTGAAAGAGAATTCCAAGACAATAATTTCATGGTTGTTTATTGAGTCTGAGATAGCTCCTTGAGAGCCATCTTCCCATGCTAGCTGATGTTCGGAGACTCATCGCATGATGCTTCTGCTGCTTCCAGATCAGACACATCAATAGGGAGTGAGATGATAGTGCTATTGGTTGGATGGCCAAACTGGTACTGTGGTATGGGCACCTGTAGCTGAGATGAGACTCATGTCGTCTCCACGACTTCATTTTATCTAATGCCTATGGTTGTATTTATACAAGAATTTTTTATATGTAATCGGTTTCAACAACAAAAAAAAAAAAAAAAAAATTTCTAATGGAAAAATAGATGGTGGTTTTTTTTTTTTTTTTTCTTTTTCCATTTTTCCACGAACCTAATTACGTCTGGCCACTTTCCAAGCGGCTCACCAAGCGGCCCGTATATGCATTCTCTTTGTACGGTTTTCTTTATTTTTTTTAATGATGTTATATGGTTTCCCTAACACATCGAATAATTTATGTTTTCTGAAGTATATATATATATAGAGAGAGAGAGAGAGAGGAGTCCTAGCACCAGACTCAACGGTATCAAGTTTCAGGTATGTACGTAGTTCTTTCCCCACTTTCTAGTCTCTGCTTTTAAAATTTTATTATGCTATCAGATTTTTCCTAATTGATTTATCATGTCTTTCTTCCAACTTTTCTTTTGCTGCAGATGGTCCAGACTCCAGGCTTCAAAATCACAACCATATCCCTTCTCCATGTGAGCCCACAAGACCCAATAATACTTCTCTTCTGTGTTACTTATTGGTTATTATATTGTTATGATTTTTTTATCTTTTCCATTTTTATCTTTTTCTTTTTTTTTTCCCTTGTACAATAAATTTCGCACTAGTGCTCTTTATGATTGTAATTATGATATGGTTATCACTACAGAAAGATGTTCTTGAGTCTCCACATAAAGAAACATTCTGTCAATTAACCTAGTGTTCATATGCATGCAAGTCAGTTATACCTTATATGGAGTTTATGAATGGATAGGATTTAATCTGGAAACCCTCCAATAGACGACATGAAGTCGCTTATACTTTTTCCATGAGAGATTGTAACTAAGTCAGCTGATAATTGCCTGCACTTGGAAAAACATATTATAATATCTAATTTGAAAAAAATAATATGTCATAATTTTTTGGAGTGGTGCAGATAAGAATATTGTGAGACATATGAACAACTAGCAAAGCTGAAAATCTTGTCCATGATAGAAGGCCACAAGAGCTTATGATGGAATCGACATTTTTGTGGCTCCTGTGGATGATAGGACATAGGAGAGGAAGGCCAATATGTGCACAGAATGGTTAAGATTATGTGAAAACAATTATATATGGAGAAGCTAGCAAATGGTAATTATGTACATGATACATAACAAAAAAAAGGGCTAATTAGCATCTATTTTTAAAATATTATTTATTACTTTTCTTTTGTTTCATTTAATTGTCAATATTATAAGTTTAATGGGTTCTTAAATAATAATAATATTTTATTACATAAGATTCCAGAGAACATTTTGAGAATAATACGATAAGATTTGAGTAGTCCCTGGATCAACATGTCATGTTATGTGGTGGTGGCAAGGTTCCCTTTGGAAATTTATTAAGATATTAATCAATTCTTGTATCCGGAGATCCGTGAAAAAACTTTTCTTCTCCGTTATCAGCTAACTCTTTTGTCTAATTCTACAACTTAATTATTTTCTATGGATATTTTAGGCTTTTCTATAAGGATGCCACTCCTTTTTAGTTATCATTATGTGTTTTGGAAATTGAACAGGATAAATTCTTGAATATTTCAAAAAAAAGACATCTGTAAAGAAAAGGAATAGTTGGACTTCTTAATTAAGGGAGATTTTTTATAAAAAATTATATAATAAAAATTATATCTAAGTCTTTGTATGCCTCACGATAAATATCAAAATTTAACAATATATCTCGTATGGAAGGGATCATTGCATGGTGCATGCACACTAATTTCATCAGGTATATAAGAATGTCACACTAATTACATAGAATTAAGGAGATAGGATTTATTTTTGGATAAATTATGTTTCTAATTCTTAAACTATATCAGATTTTTTTAAATAGTCTCTAAACTACAAAAATCTAAACTTTAGTCTCTGAACTTTCTGAACTGTTTTAATGTTGCTCTTCGCCCATTTTCGATATCTTTTTCGCACCGGTTTACTTCTTTCGCCTTGAATCGATATTTATATGATTTTTATTTTGAATAGTTGACACAAGTGCGCTTACGTTTTTTTTATTTCTCATCTTTATTCTCTGAAATGTCAATTTAAATATATGAGTGAAATCCTATCCCCCCAATCCCCTCTTCTCCTCTCAGTCTAGTTATCATATTTGAATCTCTAGACCGAGAGGAGAATAGAAAGGATTGGGGAGATAGGATTTTACTTATATATTTAAATCGGCATTTTAGAGGATGAAGATGAGAAATAGGAAAAACGTAAGCGTGTCTATACTAACTATGCAAAATAAAAATCATGTAAGCATCGATTCAGGGTGAAAAAAATAAATAGGTGAGAGAAAGTCATCAAAAATCGATGAAGGATAATATTAAAATAGTTTAAAAAGTTTGAAGATTAAAATTTAGATTTTTTTAGTTTAGAAATTATTTAAAAAAATTTGATATAATTTAAGAACTAGAGACATAGTTTATCTTAAAAATAACTTATATTTTTACCTATCTTATTGGTTTATTGGCTTCTTCCCGAGAACCGGCCAAGATAGGTACTGTTAACTTCTTTCCAAATTTTTGATCCGGATTTAAGAAGAATTCCATATATCCTACTTCATCAGATATTCAGAATGATCAGATCAATCATATAGAATTAATAGGACATATCTGTTCTGACTAGGGGAAGCTAATGCCGATCTTTCCTATCCTGTATCCATCCTTGCCTTCACGGCCTGATTCCACCGAAATTGGATCGCTGCCCAAATAATAAAGGATGATACCATCCAAGCAAGTAGGTGATGTTCAAATATCAAAATTAGAAACGCCACTCTTTAATTCATCAGTAAAAAAATAACAGAATTAACGTTGGGGTAATCTAAAATTATAGAAAATTATTAGGACGGAATTCAACTTTCCATGATGACTAGAATCTAGAGTTATATTCTCAAATTACCTTAAATATGCTGCCAAATTGTAGATATATAAGAGGAGAAATATATACACACGCACGCGCACACACACATACATATATATATATATATATATATATTATTTTTTTTTTTTTTTATATATATATATATATATATATATATACACACATAAATGATATACATGCACACATGCATGTGCATGAACACGCATGCATACACACACACACACATACATACATACATACATACATACATGCGTGTTCATGCACATGCATGTGTGCATGTATATCATTTATGTATATATATATATATATGTGTGTGTGCGCGCGCGCGCGCACGTGTTCATGCACATGCATGTGTGCATGTATATTATTTATGTATATATATATATATATATATATATATATGCACGTGCATGTATAACATTTATGTATATGATGCATGTATATTGCATAGCAAAGATAGGTAAAATTTTCTTTTAGTTTGTTTTATGGAGTATGCAGATTCCTATCTCTCAAAACTTTGATTAACCATAAGCCTACAACCAAAAGACGATTTTGGAATGGAATCTTCAATACCTTTCTTCTCAATAATTACATCTAGCTGGCGTTTTGATCTTAAAGGTGGCATTCTACACCTAGGCACAATGCCCACACAAGTGTCATTGTCACAATACCATATCCAACTTAGGCAACCCAAATTTCTTAGTCTTAAAATCTAAGCCTGTGCATCAAATATTCATAAAGACTAAGAACTATAGATTAACATTTTCAGTAAATGAAGGTGCGAGAGCTCGTGCTAGCATGTGCTGACAATTATGCATCATAAGAGACATTTGGATACTTATAAAAAAGAGCTATATAACCCAATCCAGCTATCCTATTCTAGTGTGGTCCTCAGTTGTCGTCAATAGTTTTCAAAATAGATTTGGCCATAGCTTACGTGGATTGGAGGATATTATAGTGTGGTTCTTTTGAGATTGATCACGAGTTAATTGTAATATTTGTTATTAGTTTTGATTAGATTTAGAATATTTACTTGACGAGGACATCAAAATTTAAATGAGAGGAAAAAATGAATGCCCATGTTGGCATGCGTTCAGTCCAACTAGTTATGTGCTAGGAAGATATAAGGTATTTTTATAGGACAAAAAAGATTCAATTAATACCTTTTATCTAGTTTTTTTAAAAAAGATCTTGAATTGTTACAGAAGGAGTTCAGCTTCACTAAATTTTGTTCAGAACAAAAAGGACATAAACAAAGTGGCCCTAGGATGCAGCAGCATCAAACATGGTGTTCATTTGAATCATGGTCATCAATGAATCATGCAATGACCTGTGATTGAGCGGACCCTACACTATACCCGGGCAGCGGTATTTGATGAACGGGACCTCCACATTCATCGGCCATCGTGTGTGATTTGCCAATGGCCATGATTCAAGATTGGCTCTCCAATTCAACCCTGAATTGCAGAGGATCCACACTCACTAACAAAAGCATTCAAACTTGAGAAAATTACCTCAAAATTGTCAGGTAGCGCAGGCAATGGGCTGGGCTGGGTTTAGGTGAGTCAACCTAAACCGATAACATTTGCAACTTTGGTTACGTCAACATCTAATTAAAACTCTCTGACCCATGTTCACCCATGAGTGAACTCTCGTAACCCATCCCAACCCAACCAATTCATGACCTACAATACTTTGCATGGCTCAGCCTTTTCCTATTTGCTTGAAGTGACCAGCCCAAGTTAATGGTAAATTATGGTGCAATAGAGAAGAGATTCCAATATTCAATTCAATTGACTAAAAACAATCTACCATTTCAAGAACCTAAACCCACAATTATTACTTTGAACTCTATATAATGTTAAGTTTATCAAGGTTCATAGACCTCATGTAACAAATTAAACCCTCTCACAGAACATATTTGATGAAGTGTTAATCAACTAATTCACTTGTACATTTATGTCTCTTTTAAGGAATTGTCCTTCTAAAGTGTAGCTTTGTAATTCCATCATATGTATTTTGTTGACTCATAATATTCTTTTTCCTCGTTGATCATGAAATCTTTTTATTTCCTTTGTAGTTTATTTTCTTGTTTTTATATATGCTGAGCTACTGCATAAAGAATGAAATGATGATGATCACACAAACTTCATACTTATGGCCCATCTATTTTGCATCAATCCTTATGCGACAGGTTAGCCAACAAATTATGCCTTTGGTAGGGAGAGTCATCCAGGCACAAGGCTTTGTCACACCATTAACCCTGCCTTCTCTTTAGCATGCTGCTCAAAGGCTCATTCGTTGCTATAGAATTAACAAAGCTAACTTGTTGTGGACCACATTGGACTCTTCTCTCCATTAACACTGATTGCAAGGGTGTCACCTCGGCCACATTTCTCTCTCCCTTGTAGAAAAAACGTGTTGATGTTACCCGGCCTTTAGTAGCTGAATTAACCTACTCATCTTCAATCCTTGCCTGTAGCCTATCGGTCATGACTACTTGGTTTGGTACTCCACATTGTTCACGTGGTTCCTCTACCAATGTTGCTACCAATCCTTGTCAATTTCCTTATCTTTTGCTCTTTTCTTTATAAAAAAAATAGAAGTTGGATATTTTCACTCTCATTCCTCTCAAAAAAGAATATGATGCTGCGCATTTTATTAAGAAATTACAGGAGTATGGTGAATGCTAAAAAAGAATTTAAGAACAATCCTCTTCTGGTCCCTGTCATTGCTGCAAGGTCATATAATTACAAAAGATTTGTGCCCAGATCCACCCAAAACACTCACCTCTGCTCTTTTTAGGCTCATATGCTATGAGAAGCTCTACGGGTGTAAGCAAACATTTAAGGTGCATTTAGTTCATTATCAGAATCAGAATGGGATTGGATTAGAAGAAAAATCAGAATAAATATATTACTCGGTGCATTGAGCTTGTGATTGGAATTGGAATAGAAGTTGGATATTAAAAAAGATTTCAGATTGAATTTTGAAGAATTGAAATATTCTCATTCCTTCGTAAAATTGAAATGAGAATGAGACTTTCTCAACCAAACATCTAAGATAAAAATTACTCATTTGCATTTCTATTTCAAAATCTAACTTTCTTCAACCAAATATGTCTTTGATATAATCCAATGAGCAGCACACTTGACCAACTTACCTAGTATCATAGCATTCCTTTTTCTTTATAGGTGGCAATGGGTCAGTATTGTTGGGTCCAATTAAGATTAAATCAAAAAAAAAATTATCAATGTATTCCTAACCTATTTCCTATAGGAATAAGAGATATGTTTATATTTGACTTATTTATTCCTTCTAGATTTTCAAAGTCTGAGCTTGTCCAATGATCCAATTAATTTTTTTTTTTTTTTTTTTTTGGGCTGCATTAGATGGTGCTCAGCTGCCAAGTGGCCTCAATTATATCTCCTACGAGGAAGAGCCCTCCAAAGGTCAAAACACTGTTGGAGCACATAGAGATATAAACCTTTCCGTACATATCCCAGCTGGTAGCAAACCAATTAAAATAAATTGAAAGAGGAAATTTATGATTAAGCATCCTAATAAAGTGAAGGAGAGAAGTACAAAAAAGAAAGAAAAGAAATACAAAGTTGGGCATTGGAAGAGGAATGTTGGACATAACCCTTTCTAATTTATTTTTATAATTTTGTTATTCATGAGCTTTATAACATGTCCACTCCCCCAAGCCATGACATGCCCAATCCATCAGCACAATACAAAATAACAATGATAAAATGATAATAAAATAATAATAATTTAAAATCCAAAGTTGGATTTCAATGGTAACCTGTATCTTGCTCTCTTCTTTATTTTCTGTATATGTTATACACATTATCTTGTCAATTCACAAATTCAGCTAGATAACAAATATTTCAAAACCTTATTACACCCATCTACTTATGGAAAGCGGTAGCTTATTTAGCTACTAAATTAGCTTCTTTAACTACATGCTGTAGCTACGACTGCAAGCAAATTGGGTTAGATAGAGGATGGATGCAACCCAAATATTCTCATATATTCGAATCGGATCGCAAAATTGGAACAAAAACTAATACAATCCTATTCAAGTTGGATCAAATCAGGTTAAGATATTAATATTATTAATCTATCAAATTTTTTCGGTCAGATCTTATCAACGACAATCCTAATACAAATGACATGAATATATGTATAAATTGATTACCTGATTATTATATAATATAATAATAATAACAATGTCTATATATTATCAAAAATATATTTTAATTAATAATTGCATATTAGCAATAACAAATTATTGTCTAACCATATGAGAAAAAAAATTTATTTCCTTACATTCAAAGGGGAATCTAAAATCTATATTATATTAGTCCGCTAAAGTTAGTTGCGGATCAAATTAGATTCGGATTGGGAACTTAACGATCCAAAAATCCAATCTATATTGGAAGGCAATCATGCTTTTGAATCCAACACAAATAATTTCGGTTCGGATTGAAAAGATTAGTTTTAAATTTATCATAGGTTGTGAGTGGGTGAATTCAATCCGATCACAGCTCTAGCCAATCATCATCTTTCATCAAGAAAAGGATGTTCGGTAGTGGTTGCCCTATATCGGCATCTAGAGTTTCTCATACATAGAGAGAGAAATTAGCCAATTGATTGGTAGCCAATTTAGGCGGTGATTTTACCATCTCCCACATGGATCCACTTCAGTTGCAATTCGCTGATTGATCGACTGGGGATTGCATATATACGGGGTAGGCCCACGTTTTGATATATCTACCTGTTATTTCTTTTTCTAGGAAGTTGCATTCCTTCTCTTTGTTTTATCAAAAATAGAAAAAGAAAAAAAAAAGGTTTTTGAAAAAAAAAAGCATAGATGCAATAGATTTTCCTCTGAGAGAGAGAGAGAGAGATGCCATGGTTGATACTTGATACTTTTTTTTTTGGTTGATACTTAACACTTGACAAGTAATGCCAGCAGCCTCTCCAAGTTCAGGAGGTACCCCCACCGCAAAAGTTCAGACCAAGATTACATATAAGATTTTAAGATAACAAGAAAAATCGGCAATCCAAACGGCGTGGCGACGGCTAAGACGCCCGTCGTGGCAACGCTCCTGACCAGCGGCAATACATGATGCCACGTACGTAGATCCTCGTGTCGCTGCTCCAGGACCTTTCACTGTACCCGCGGCGCTCCTTGCTGGGTAGTTGTGCCAACCCCATACAGCCTATAAAACGCCCCGCGCATCTGATCCCCTCCGCCTCCTTCCATTGCTCCGCGAGATAAAGAAGCAAAGAGAACGAGATCGCCATGTCGTCGCCGACGGTATCGGAGATGGAACACGACGAGGCTGTCCTCCGGCGAATGGAATCCCTCCACGTGGCAGTCGACCTCCTTCCCTCCTCCGAGGCCTTCCTCAAGGCGGCCATTTCTCTCAAGGACCAGGTCTGTCATGATACATATTTTTTTTTCTTTACCGATATTACCCTCGTCGGAATCTTTTAATCACCCTCCGGCTGTCCGCTTATATACGGGACTGTCTCGGTGTGCCGCAGGTGTTGGAGGCCACGTGGAAGGGATCAGGAGGCGGACGGTGCATCGATCCGACGGCGTACGTGGGCCTTCTCGGTACGGCCATCACGTGCCTGAGGGCGTACGAGGTGACGGGTAGCCCCGCGGATCTCCGGCTCGCTGCCGAGATCGTAGATACGTGTACAGCCGCCGCTCGGAGCTACAGAAGGTAATCATGCTCGTCTCACCGGCCATTCGGCGGACGTAGTTTTAACGCACGGGGGGTAGTGTTCCTTGCCTGGACTAGCATACCCGACCGTATGATATGATCTGAACCGTCAGATTAAAGAGAAATTTATGGGACCGTCATGATTTCCGCTAGCTCACCTCCTCAGAAATATCTATGAATCTTACTAGGCCATGAATATGTATTTCTCATGAATTAGTAATTTGGACGGTTGAGATTGCTCCTCTTTTTCTGATATTAGGACAAGTGAATAAATGGCGACGCGTAAATTGCAGGCGCGTGACATTCTTGTGCGGGAGGGCCGGAGTGTATGTGCTTGGGGCCGTGGCAGCTAACTACGGAGAAGACACGCAGCGCCGGAAGCTCTTTCTAGACCTTTTCCTTGAGGTACTTTTTATTCTTATTGCTCTTTTGTTTTTTTAATTTTTCATCGAACTTCAATTTTTGAGCTATGCTAATCTTTGGAAACCCAAGTAAAAAATTGTGCTCTTCTAGAGAATGGATCCGATTTGCACTGTAAAGTGATGCGGATTGCTCGATTCATGTTATATAGAATGCATCGTTGTTGATAGCCATTCATCTCTTGATGGTAGTCATCACAGTATTTGCAATGCAAAATCTAAGTTATTCCTCCAACAATAAATATCGGAAAGAGTGGCCACCATGTTTTTTTTTAGCTACTTGGAGTATCAATCCATTATAGGATGCTAAAGGAACGTTCCTTGAGCATATTACTTTCAAACGGTTGATGGAGAATATTTTGTATTTTCGTGTCTTGGTGGGGTAAAAGGGGAAGTCATGCAACGGATCTTAGTTAAATTATTCTGTCTTAGATGATGAGGAACGATGAATAAGAAAATCTAAGATTAGAAAAAGAAGAAAAATATAAAATACTGGTTCGGTGGAGACCGCAGAGAAAGGAAAGCTCACCTAATTGGGTTAAAGATATTTCTTTGAGATGGTTAGATATCATTCACTTATCGCTCAGCTGGGAGTTGTTCTTTCTGCTCTAATTTTCTTAAATACTCATTTCCATCAATTTCCATTCCAACCTATCAACTTCACAGGAACTACTGTTACCAGCTTAACATTATTTATAGGCCTGATCCATGAATAAGAAACTTTTGAAGTGATAGGAAAGGCTGGCAAAAAAAAATAAAATTAGCTATCTGTTGTAGTCATGGGTCAAAAGGTCGAATAGTTCAGATGGTTAGTTTATATCTCTGTCTCCGCATACGTAAGATATTGTCTGCTTTGACTAATGACCATCTTTTAAGCTTCGGTGGACCATAGACTTCAATGGACTTTGATCATTTAGAACCTCACGATTTTGTCCTTTAAAAGACGCCTCACATTGGGAGAGAAGATTTCTCTTAACTCATAATCGATATGGGACTAAAGAAGCCATCTCTACATCACAATGCAGTCCTCCAGTCAAGAGAGAGTTAAGAGAGAGTATGTGAGAGAAAGTATGTGTGGATAGGAGGCAATCCCACAGACGGCGTCAATATTGTGGTCATGGTTCAAAAAATCGAATGGCTCAGATGGATGGCTTATATCTCCGTCTCCGCATACGTGAGGTATTGTCCGCTTTGATTTATGATCATTTTTAGGTTTCGGTGGATATTAGGCTTCAATGGGTCTTTGACTTCAATGGATCTTGATCATTTAGAACGTCACGATTTTGTCCTTTAAAAGATATCTCATGTTAAAGAGAAAAGATTTCAATCCATATAAGCTATATTTTTTTTTGACTCAGTCAACCGTTGTGGGACTAAAAAAATTCTCTCTATACCATAATACTATCCATTCTTAATTTACTATCCGGCAATCAGAGAAAATATTAGAGAAACTACGCACAATTGCCGTGGACTTCCCTACTCGTATGTTTGCACCTTAGGTAAGAGCGATGTTATGAGATATTGGTCATTAAAATTGTTTGGTTCACAATGAGTGCTGGTTGACAATGGATGTTCAAGCGCTTACCTCCATGCCAATGTTTTTTTTATCAGAAAAACCAAATTTGCTGGATATAAAAATCTCTAGCCATGGGTGAGGGAGTCAAATTACCCATCTTTTATTTTGGATATCATATCCCGAATAGAAGTTTATGAGAACAATGAACAGCCTAATTTGTTGGTCAACCTCTTCTGTAACAAATCACTGCCTCTTCATTTCGTTTATGGGATCATAATCGTAATTGCAATATTTTCTGCATCATTAAAAAATTCTCAAATTTTTCTTGAATTTTTCTTTCACCAAATGATTCTCAATAGAAAAAATCAACTATTCTTGTATTATACACAATTTTTTGATTTACCCATGAATTAATTATTCATCACTAATTTAAATATTATAAATTAAAGATACCACGTAGCATTGCTACTAGTGATGTTTTTTTCTATCATTTGTTACTTTTGTCTCCCTCACACTTATTTTTAGTCAATAAATTGATATGGACTGGTGGTCCCTTCTCTGGACCCTAAAATTTCCTGCTGTTCATGGCCGAGGGATTCTTCGCCCACCTCCAGTGCTGCCGGGATTCCAAATGTGCGGCCCTAATTTTTCTCATGTGAGTCACGGGACACTGCGATGCTGGTATTAATGCATGCCCCCCCGTGCGACCCACCCTAATGCATCGGTCCTGGAATATATATGGTCGTCCTCTCTCGTCCGGTCCATTCACTCTGGCTTTCACCCTTTCATTAGTGTTCTTTGAAATATCTTGTACATTGACGTGCGTTGGTCCTCACCGCAACCACAACATTGATTAGAGATGAACAAGTATGTGGACAAAGAGTTGCTGTATTTGTTCTAGTGGGGAGGATGAAAGAGCCGTATCATCTTAATATAAATACATCTAATAAAATATAAAAATAAAATATCACGAAGAATAGAATGAATCGAATCAAAAATCTCAAATTTGTCCGCAAAGATAACCCAATACGTCGCCCTATTTGCCTCCTAGAGGCATGTTGTTTGACTTGACAATATGTTTCATCTTTTTCTTATTCATATTATTTTTTTATTTCTCTCAAAAATGGGCATGCAATATAAATATTTGTTCCCAACATAAATATTTTATCTTATGTTTGTTAAGATAAAATTTTTGGTAGTTATACTAAGTAACCTTGGCCTGTGCGCTCTTTCTATCATTAGGAAAAACATTAGGGTTGCAGTTGTTCTCTATACAAGGCCTAAAACAAACTTCTATGGGTTATGATTGGTTAGGTTGATGAGCTACTTATGTTTTGGTTGGAATGGACTAGTTTGTTAGTCCGGTTACCGCCAGTTGGTTCCACAACAAGCAGTCTAATGCTAATAGCCAGAATGGACTATTTGGTGAAAGCTTTTGGATCAGACCAGGGTATTTGACAAGTCAGAATCTATGGAATTAGTTGTTTTCCGTGGAATAATCTTAGCAACGTATATATGGATATTGTGTGCTCACCTGGATGGTGATGGATTTGGACCACTGGAAATCTATACTGATGAAGACTTCAGGATCACGCATGCTACAAGAGCAACGGTGTGAAAAGTGTCTTCTTCATGTACAACTCAATGGAGATCTCAAAAATATCTGTCGAATTCAACCAACAATTTGGACATGTTAAGGTCCCAACCAACTACAATCCAATCAATAGAGCATGCAAGAATAGTCTAAGCCTGCTTGAATTAATCAGTCCACTCACATCCAAACCTTGATGCAAATGCTTAACTCAATTGAGCAAAGGTGAGGTCAAGTTAGACCAGACTTTCGATTGGTTCGAGTTTGGAATGCTGGTAGCAAATAGCTGTGGTCTAGGGTTGAGTCATGTAACAAAAGCCTCTACTCCGATCCAAAACAACACGAGTGATGATTTTATTCAGGACTTAGTAGAGTGATTAGAAGTCATAATAATTTGCAATCTCAGATCTCTCTTCTTATTCCCTAACATTATTTTGGTTTTCTTGGGACCAGGTGGCCCAGGAGAGAGCCCTTCCGATCGGACCGGAGGAGGGCGGACTCGGCATGCCCTACGAGCTCCTCCATGGCCGGGCCGGCTTCCTCTACGCGGCGCTTTTCATCAACAAGCACCTCGGACCGGGTTCAATCCCGGCTGAGCTCCTGGACCCGGTCGTGGAGGCGGTTTTGGCTGGCGGCCGAGCAGGGGCCTCGGACAACCCGGACTGCCCCCTGATGTACCGGTGGCATGGAACCCGCTTCTGGGGCGCGGCCCATGGTCTGGCTGGGATCCTCCACGTACTGCTCCACTTCCGGCTTAATGGATCGGACCGGGAGGACGTGAGAAAAACCGTGAGGTATATGGTCCAGAACCGGTTCGGACACAGTGGAAACTATCCTTCGAGCGAGGGCAATCCCAGGGATAAGCTGGTGCAATGGTCCCATGGTGCTGGTGGTGTGGCTATCATGCTTTGCAAGGCTGCTCAGGTTACAATCCTTGCTTCCCTTTATGGCTTTCTTTATATTTGTTTGGTTGTTTATATTTAGTTATGCTGCTTTTGAACAACCAAATATTCCGGCCTCGTTTGTTTTGGGAATAGAATTATACTGGGATAGTGGAAAAAGGAGGAATAAATCTTCTACCATTTTCTCAAGGTGATGCTTTGTGGTCCAATGCTATTCCCACCGGATTCATGGGAGGGAAGCTCTCATGGTTGTTCTGGACCATGCTGGGCCTAATACAGATATAAATATGGGAAATTCAATTCCCAATCCCACAATTTCAAAAGGATTATCATAATTGGAGGATTATCCAAATATTCCCCTGATGATTCAAGCTTTCTTTCGTTTTCTTTTCTAAATTAGGATGGGAAAAACTTTGGACACGACAGGATGATGGAGAGACTGGAACCAAGGTCATTTTCATAACGGGACATGAAGGATGGTTGGAATAAAGCCTGGCCCATGCCCTACTTGACTTGGATATTTTGAGCATAGTTCTTAACTCAATTTTCATTGTCAGACCTGTGTGTTGTCCAGAGGACTTAATTTTCAAGGGAGTTAGGTATGGATCTTATAGAAGCGGACCACTATGATAAACCTTAGAAGGATGTAATCAAAACCCTGCAAAGAGTACATTGCTCATTGCTCAAACCTCTTTGACAGGACTAAAATGTAACCTATAAAATCTAAATAAGGCGTCCGACCGACCTTGACATAAAATATAAATGAATCATTTTCAAGCTTGCATAGGAAAAGTAAAACCATAGAATCGAGATTATTTTAAGTGGGATCTAGGTCAAGTGATCATGACCTAACTTGACTTTTCTTCAGCTACAATGGAACCATCCAATGACTTCTTGGGCACTTCATAGAAATCTAGGTTTTTCCATTGGTACACAGAATCTTTTTTACGTAGATATAGAGATTTTAGACATGAAGCTCTAGGACATCCATGACTTTGTTAGCTGAAGCCGCTTGCTAGCTAAAATAAACCATATATTCTAGAAACACATGAAGTCCTCTGCAATCCATCATCCGCCGTTTTTTTTCTTTTTTTTTCTTCGGGGAGAATAAGCTGCTCATGGTTGTACCACTTTTCCCCTCGGCGCAGCAGCTTGGTTTACCGTCCCATAGAAATATGGCCAATTTGTTTAAAACTTTGGGCACGCCATATCCTGGTAAATCTGATGTCGTACACCTCTTGAATTGCCTAACTATGGGATTCAGGGAACTTGGCCGTAAAGTTTGTAATGCCTCATTGTCTCCGCAAATACCGTCTACCCTTAAAGCTACAAAACAAGTATACTACAAAACAATTCTACGCTCACAATTCCACGCTCACGGAAACAAAAAAAAATTTAGTAAATTTTTTTAAAAAATTACAGATGGATAACCACATCATTCTAATATAAGTATAATTTAATAAATCAAAATATAAAATATCATATAAAATCTCTGGATAGTCGTTATCTTGACACTAAATCTAGTCTCTGATATGGTCGGCAATAAAGGAAGCAACCCTATCCAGAATACTTTTCATCTTCTGAAGTACGTGCTGAATAGAAGTCGCAGTAAAATGACAAAAGGACTTCTAGATGTTACGAAGTAGCAGATGAATTTTTAGATACTTCGTCTCATCCTGAACCTAGCCGATGACTATGGTTAAGTCATCTTCAACAAAGATCTTCTCCATCCACGGCTTTTGTTGTGCATAAATGATGCCAATCTAAACGGCATGGAGCTTCACTTCGAAAATAGATGGCTCAAAAAGAGATGAGCCTCCAGTAGCCAACAGTCTGGCATCGGGGTCCCAGATGATATAGTCCACATTACCTCTACCATTTCTATCATTAAAGTTGATCTCGACAAATCTTGAGAGAGGAGGCTCCAAGAAAATCAAAAAAACCTTCTAGATTGCTGCATGTGCAGCGAGAGAGTTCCAGAAATTTTTTATTTTTCCAGTAACAGCGGTGGAAGTATCACTTAATAGAATTAGTCAACTACTTGAGAAAGGAGCGACTATTCAATTGCATGAAGTTAGACCTATTTTTAACTCAAATACTAAGACTTCCAACGACTGCATTTTAACTGCAGGTGTTCCCTGATGAGCGGGAGTTTCGTGATGCAGCCATTGAAGCAGGGGAAGTGGTGTGGAAAAGAGGGTCTAATCAGAAAGTTGGGCTTGCCGACGGCATCGCTGGAAATGCCTACGCTTTCCTGTCGTTGTACCAGCTAACAAAGGAGAAGGTATACTTGGAGAGGGCTGAAGCATTTGCCGGCTCTTTGTATCACAATGCTTTCAAGCTTGTAGCCCGTGATCAAGTCAATGGTGGTGAGAATACTTACTCTTTGTTCCAGGGTCTGGCAGGTGTGGCTTGCCTCTGGTTCGACTTGATGACACCAGAGAGTGCTAGTTTTCCAGGATTTGAGCTATGATAGCATATGTAGGGAGCTTACATTGTATATATTTCTATAATTAGCGTATAATGTGGAGGCATATGCAAATTGTCAATGCAACATCTTGACAAGCTCATTTCCATGGTCCATGGTCTTGTTTAGTTCAACGACCATAAAAAAAGGAAAAAAGAAGAAAAATTGCCGCATGTGGTTTATTTTAGTTCCTTTTGCCTTTATATCAGCTATATCATTTTTACAAACGTAAATTGGTATTGCATCAGCAAATTGGATAGATAAGTTTGGTTAGAGGTAAACCAAATCATTTGCATAGCTGACCATACTCGGATTATCTCAATAGGTCTATGGATCTATATTCTCTAATCTGAAAAATCGCCATCCCATAGCCCCACCAATTCTTTAGGTCCAATCATTCTCCCCATGTGCTATTGGGCATAATTTGTGGAGATTAGGATATAACTCCTATTATTTTAGAGTAAGAGGTGGATGAATGAGGTGGTTAAGAAAAAAATGTTAGCCAGGGTTGGGATTGGTAACATACTTAGAAACTAATTTGGGAGTAACCTACTCTAAATTTCTAGTCTAAACATAATGGGAGTCGTGTCAAGTTGGATATACATTGTCGACTTCTTTTTAGCAATAACATTGATTAGTTAACTGTAATGAAATCAAAGTTTAGATTTGTGGGAGCGTTTGAGTTTGAATCCCCCCAAGAAAATTGGGGGGCATGTTATCCATTGTTAAACTTTTCTAAATTAGCTTAACTTTCTGGGCTTAACTATCATAGAATCAATGTGTGTAGGTTTGCGGGAGGCTTTCTTGGCTCACCAACTTACGTCCGGCTTAATTGGCCATTGTTAATTTAGGAACTCACCTTTTTTTTTTTCTTTATGTATATAGTTTGGCACATGCGCAGGAGGATAAAATCATATCTGAGGGGTGTTTAGTTCGCAATCGAAAATAGAATGGGAATGAAAATCGGAATAGTTTGGAATCGAAATTGAAATGGCCAAATTCTCCGAAGTGTTTGGTCCATGATCAGAATCGGAATCGAAATTGAAATGAAAATTTGAATCTATAAAGAAGAGTAGGGATTGAGTTTTATATAAATTGAGCCATTTCCATTCCACCCTGAAATCAGAATCGAAATGGGATCCTCCCAACCAAACGGTTGAAATGGGAGTTACCTATTCCGATTTCGATTCCAAATCTCCACCCCCTCAAACCAAACACCTCCTGAATTATATTACATAAGCTATTAATCTACATCTAATTTAATTTTAATTTATTTGTTAGCTAGAAAACA
Source organism: Elaeis guineensis (assembly GCF_000442705.2). NCBI lineage: Eukaryota > Viridiplantae > Streptophyta > Magnoliopsida > Arecales > Arecaceae > Elaeis > Elaeis guineensis. The sequence goes on from NC_026005.2 coordinate 5,385,704, forward strand.
AAATAGTTCTGTTAGCCATATACTCCGCCATTCAGGCTTACATATATCCTTTAAATACCCAATAAGCTCTCAAGCATCAAGTGAACTTTGGAACTAATCGTATCTTCTCCGGACTGTATCCCTCTCTTCTGATCCGGACACATGGCTCTGGAAGTGGAATACTAACGGCATTTATCAAGTCAGAACTGGCTACAACTTTTTCACTCTTGGTGGAGTAATCTCTCGCGTCGATAAAGCCTTCTAAAAATTTTCTATTCTTGAGAAGGCCAAATTCTTCTTCTAGCTCTGCTACCATGATAGAATATTGACGAAGGAGAATCTGATTAAAAGAGGTGTTAACATCGCCGGAGGGTGCCCCTTTTATGGCGAACAAAGTGAATCCCTGAACCACCTCATGCTACCGTGCGAATTCTCCAAAGCATATTGGTCCATTGTTCTATCCAATCTTAACATTCTCGAGCTCCCTCGATCTTTCTCTGAAGTTTGGGACTCCTGAAGGTACTCTCAAACCATCAAAACTCGGTTCTCTGCTCTCGAATATCTGTTCATTGTCACAAAGTGGTGCCTCTGGAAAGAACGCAATTGCCGAGTTTTTCAATTTAAAGCCACCATGCCACCATAGACGGCAAGAAAAGCTATCTCAACCTTTCAAAGTTGGACCTCTTCGGTTTCTCATCCAAATGTCAATTCCTCACTCTCTCAACTTGCCTGGATTCTAGACTGAGCAAGATGCCTGGAGAAGCCACAAAGTAGCCACGGTGAAGTATCGCTTCAGAGCACGCTGGGGATATTGGTACCAATTCTCTTTAACTCTTCAAAACCAGCTCCATGGTCCATTCTAAAGTTATGCCTACCCTTCAAACGCTTTCTGAAGCCTCGTTTCTCTTAAGAACCAAGTATCCCCGGTGCTTTACCCAAGGTGGTGGGTGCACCGCAAAGACCGTTATTGTACTCTTAGCCCCATCCAGTGCAGTTTTTTATCCAGTGTCAATATTTTTCTCTCCCACCCGTCCGGGCTGATATGATATTCTCATGCAGGTAACAAGCCCAACCCCACCTCCCATGATGTTTGTAAATAAATCTCCATCTACTTTATTGTACTTATCCCACTTTAATATCAATGTACTATTCGGAGGAATTTCCTTACTTCCACCTAGGTTCTCAAAAATAATAATAATAATAATAATTTATTTGTTAGTTTTATTTATTTATATAAGTCTAACCTGCAAAAGTAATACACATGCCTAATTTAACTTTACCTTTTAGCCTGTTGAATGGGTTAAATTTGTTTGATGGAATAGCTGCAGCGGCGAGCCTTGTCTCAGTGATTGCGCACCTTTGTTTAGTAATCAGAGATTTTGTAACCCTTTATATTGGTTGAGGTGATGAAATTTGCACCGTTAGCCCGATTGACTAAATTAATAAACTAGGGACGAATTTTGTGTATTTAGTTGGAGGAATAAATGCCACGGATAAGTGCTTATCCATTAGATTTAGTTTTGATTTTGGATACTACCACAATGACAAAATCTTTATCTAACATTTTTTGTATATTTAGAAAGTTGATAAAAGCCCAAAAGTTGTTGGAATGGACAAATTTCCCATATTCTGTGGTATGAATCTATTCATCAAAATGATGGAATATAATCTATATGTCCTCTCTTCTATGTATTTCGTGTTAATATATGTATATATATCTATCCTGACCTACCTAAAACAACAGTTGGCAGGATAAAAAGAAAACAGAGGGATAAGGGACCACCATTCTGCATATCAAACAAGGCTTAAAGAAGTGAACTCCACCTGAGATTTTTGCTCCCAATATTGCTTTTACGCTTCATTGTTCATGTGAAACTCATGGAAAGTTGGCTTTAGTGAGAACAATGGATTCTCGTTGTCCAATAATGTCATTCCCTGATTGTTTCATGTATTGCTTTTGAGACTAAGATTCTACTTCAGGGCATGCTACAAGCATCTTAAGGTAGATTAAATTTCACTTTCTTTAGGGAGAATTCTATTTTTAACTCGTGACATTGTGCAATGCTTTGCTCAAGCCAAACTCAAGATTACCTCCTGTTTTTACTTGGTTAATAGCCTCTTTTGATTTTACTGTAACTGTAACTATATTTAAGGTCTACATTTTCCTCAAGACTATTGCTCACTATGTTTTGATTCTTAAATCATTTTTGGAACAAAATAGTTGCTGTTATTGTGAGGCTCAAAATCTGAAACAGAGGAGGATCAGATGAAGCTGAAGTAGAGATCTAATCCGACTCTATTTCAAGATTTTGAGCCTCGCAGCAACAGTTGTAATGCTACCTAAGTTCGGGATTAGTTTGTCTTTCTTGTCCTAGCTTAGTATTTGTTTCAATTAGTAGAACATTGATGGTAAAAGTGGTAAGATGAATTTTTTTCCCCCTCTTCTCTCTCTCTCTCTCCCCCCTCCTCTCATTTGATCGCTCTTTACATACATATGTATATTGAAACTTAATTCTTCTTCCATTTCTATTTAGGCCAGATTTTTAAATTCAATTAGCTTGCATACATGAATTGGATCCTAGTACTAAGATTAACCAAATTAGATATTGGAAGTTGAAGTTTTGATAAAGAAAAAGAAAAGTTCAAGATTGTTGTGACATACAGAGAAGGATGTGCCAAGAAATAAACCGACATCACAATCAGTTGGCTAATTTTCTAACATCTGTTAATTAAATTCCTCTTTCTTATTATCTGTTCGACTATTTCCCATACACTCGCTTCCTTCAAATGAATCAAACTCCATGTCATGGTGCGCTATGATAGGTTATGCTTCTCAAATCATCCTGCAATAACCTCATAACTAATTTGAAATTCATCTCACCTCCTAGACGAGCTGCCTCTCTTAATCTCTACTTTTTGAGTTTGCTGCTCTCAAGAACAACTCTCTTTCTCTCTTATATATTTAATTCTGGTAGTGCAACCATGTATCACAACTAGCAATATACGTAGATCCAACTACGTTGTCAATAGATTTGTCACCTTTTGCGGCTCTCCTCTCGCTATTAGATGAAAAGGGCAATAGCATTGAGCATTCTATATCTTGATTTTGCTTCTCACTCTTCTCCCATTTGGCACCATTGAGAATCCAATCTCGATCTCCTAAATTAATTGTAAAATCTTAGTCTAATTAATATACTTCAGCTAATATATTGCTATTAAATTTTTCAATACCCGAAAGTATATTAATTCGTAATAATAGAATTGAATGGATCCATGTTTTGTGCAATATATTAGCAAGTGCAACAAATTGACTTCAACCAATACTTAATTTGGCCAAAAAGAAAATGGGATCCTCTGTGGTGTGTGTTTCGCATCATAGAGTTATATAGCCCTAGATAGTCTCCATGTCACCCATTCTCCAAATGGTTAGCCATTGCTCCTCCTTGTGATGCATCTTGGATGGCACCTTCGATGTGAGGAGGATCCAAGAATCTTGACCTATGGTCGAGAAATAGAGCATTACTGCATTCCTTACGGTCACAAAGATTGTGGCAGACATTTTTTCCAAGCAACAATGACACATATGCAGATAATCTACTGTCACCATGCGTAAGCCCTCAGACAAAGTCAGCATATCATGAGCCAGTAACATAAGAAAATTACATTCTTGTGCACGCCCACGCTTTGTCATTTCCCTGCCAAAACCAGAAACACGCGATGGAAGCTTTCGTCAGTCAACTCCTTGATTAATCGAGCAACCAAAACTTTTGTTTATAACTAAATAAATTCCAATCCAGCGCTATCTGTGGATGTTTTAATCAAAATATGTCCATTGTAAAGTTGGACCGATCACTTCCACACTAACACATCTGATTCTCTTTTCCACAAAAAGTATGACATGTGATCATAGATGGCGATTTCCTATTGGATGACCCAGTCCAGATTCCAAATTCGGACTTTCCCAGCAATGCCTTTAACCCAAGATTCACGCCAAGAGACCATAAATCCAGGGTGTACCCTTAGCCAGTATAAAATTTGAAACGTCTCGGCCGTCTGATTAAAAATATCCTGTCCCAAACTAGTGGATTCAAATGGAAACAGCCGTTGTGCCCGGATACGTGGACCCGGTGGATAACATTGTTAATTCTCGCCCACTGAATGGACGGTTGGGATCTTGAGATGGCACGTCGGGTCCCAACGTATTGGAAATCGGTGGTCCCTGGGGCCGCTGAAATGGCCCGCCGTGGGGCATTCGCGGATGCCGACTGCCAGTATTCCCAGCCGCTGTTTCCACTCAAATCGTTTATGGTCACCGTTCGTAAGCTCACCATGTCCGACCTGTTAACAAAACGATCCAATTAGCTGGCTAAGCCATTTGCTAGCCTGGGTCCGATATGATGCCACGGAGACCATCTATTTGGTGAATAGATCATGTTATAAGATTTTGGGTCACGACTTTGGATTAGGCTAGATTGGTTCAGGGGGGTGGATTATGACGAGGATCCTCTACGATGGGCTTCTTTAGATGACCGCTATCAGAAGGTGGATGGCCATCAAATAACATATGGTATGTACGCGGTCACCTAGAACTGTATAGCACTCTGTGATACCGTCTATATACTATCGAGCATCTGTGCCCATTGGGTTAACCATCGTTCCATCGCTAGGGTGGGGAGGAGTAAAGCGGGAGATGATAAGGAGGAGGAGTTTGCGATCATTGCTAATTATGGGTGTGTCTGAACCGAGGAGCATGACATGGTGTGCGTGACTATGGAAAACAACAGGATGAGAGGGGTGGACTCAGAAAGCCGCTGGTTAAACTTGGGCAAGCCCATGGTTTCCCGCTTCCTTAGCGTACAGAACGTGGTAAAACCTTCCCTATTTAAAAGACTTCCTAGTTCCAGAGGATAAAAATCCACTGACATGAATGCATCAGAGTTGATAGATATCGTGCCATTTATCCAAGAGAGAGCCCCAGCCATGGGGAGGAGCAAGGTTCAAGAACTTTACGACGCGTGCAGCACGGTGTTCTCCGGGAAGGAGGGCTTTCCTACACTCAAGCAGATCAGATGGCTGCGAGAGATCCTTGGTAACTAATTACTTCATCTCTCGCGTATGCCAAATTTCTTTTCCGATACTTATGATTCTGTTTTTTGATTTTTTTTTTTCCTTCTTGGTGTTTTGTAAAATCGAACGTAGACGACATGGAACCGGCCGACGTCGGAATTGATGGATCCAGATCGCCGGTGGATGAGCCAAAAATCGCGAGCCGAGGTGGTCTTATCTTGGGACAGGCCTTGACACAGATGACATATGTGCACATACATGAATGCGATGATTTCTCGGTGAGCAGGCTGTTCGATCCAACTTTTGGTGCTCTTCTTCTTGTTGCAGATGTTTTTATAGAGGAAAGTTAATGAATGATGCATGATGATGACCTTTTTCTTTAGTTACAAATGTTAGGGTTGCAGAGATCTGTATGTAGTATGGTCTGATTTGTTTGTGAACACAGCATGTGTGTAACTGGACCGTAGTCTAAATTAGGATGTTGATCACCATGAAATCTTCAAGCATTATCACTTTTTAATGTAGATCTAAGTTTGTGAAGATACAAGAATGTGTTATTTGGTTTGACATCGGATTGCATCATTATCAATGGTTTTGGCATGGCAGATGGGGGTGTTCTGCTTCCCGGCCGGAGCGAAACTACCTCTCCATGATCACCCGGGGATGGTGGTCCTTAGCAAAGTATTGTATGGTTCAGTCTCAGTGAGGTCCTATGACTGGTTTATCACCCCAAGTTCAAGACCAAGGAAGGGTAAGCAGCCTTGAAGCTAAGCCCTTTATTTTAAACATGCTAGTTCTTTTAGATCTTTTTTGCAAAAACATTGATCAGGGAATACTTATTTCTAATATGGCATAAAAATGCACACATGGGTGGTATACCATTTTTGAATGAATTGGTCACGTTTGATCTGGGTTTGGTCCATTCTAAAAATATTTATAAGAATTTCGTATCAAAGCTGTACCAAATCACTTCAGAATATTTCTCCCTTTATGTACTTTATATGCTTTCCTTCCCTTTAAGTACTCAGTGTTTGTTCATGAATCTAGACAAGCGATAGCAGATGTATGATTAGTCGAATTAAAATTAAAAAATCAATAGCAAGATACCCTGACATATTTGGTTCACTTTATAAGCACAAATTTAACAATGGAAGGTTTGTCTTTAACCTGGTGAATCAACAAATCAGTGCACTCTCCTGTAGATTATCATGTAATACATCTATTTGTTGTAGGGTTAACACATGAATTCAAATAATCATTGGTGGGTAAATTAGCTGAAATACTGATTATATCACCCTAATTTTAGGCGTGCATGACATGTTTAACGAATTAAATATATGTATATTGGTCTTCACCGATGGGTCCCCATAAATTAATAAACAGTGATGCATTTATCAATAGATTCAATGTAAATTACAGAATTGTTTGCATAATTCCTTTATATTGATTTATACCATTAAAACATAATGATTCTTATTTTAGGGATTGTACATACTTTTCCTTTTTCACTTGTCAAAAGTAACACAGAAAATATTGTATGACTTCATAAATTTTGAAATTTCATTATGGTTATGTCTAACAAGTTTGGTATATGCAAGACTTGTATTTTATTAATATTTAAAGTAAGAGATTGTTCATAATTTATTGACAGATATTCTTTTTAAAAAAGAAAAATTATAAGATACTTAATAAACAAGGGATTTGTGCTAAACTTTGAAGATGAGACCTAATGTGGCAAGTTGGTAGGGAATTTCTCGATTTTGTTACTTCTTTTATAATGCGAAGACCTGCAACTCCTGGCTGCAGGCCCTATTGGCAAGAAGGTTGTTGTAGTTTTTATTTGTAGGATAATCATGTTACGATAAATCTTTAAAATCTCAGATGAAAGGAAGCATCATCCAAGTGGAACTATCCATAAGTACATCGTTAATATATCACCTCATGATGAGCTATAAATCAAGAAACAGGTTCATGGTACCAACATATTCAACATCAATCAATCCTGATATGTCTCCTTAGGCCCATGCCATTGAACTCCCTCTATAACCCTAGAAGTCTGAAACTAAAAATAAATACTTGCATGGAACTATTAGACGATAATATTATTATTCTCATTTCTAATAATATGACCACCATTTTCCACTCATCATGTGCTGTGTTCTGGTCTAAACATGATAGATTCCTATAACACCTTTCCCTTGATGTGCGAGTTCCTTGTAGGCAATATCAGAATCTAATACTTTGTGTAATAGTTGTAGAACACTGTATATCATGAACAGCATTCATATCTCACTCTCTCTTCTAATTGTGAAGTCAAATGCTAAATAAGCAATATGTAATTCTTGTATGAAAAATAACCAAGACTTTGCCACTTATTATTTTGAATTTTCTACCCTCTTTAATATTTTTCAAACATGGTCAAAGTTGCTTTTTATTAGGTTTCAATTCATATACATAGCATTAAAGACACTTTTCAAAGAGAAGATAAACTAGATAGATTTATAAACTTAAACAAGAGTAAGAGTTGCTTAGTCTGTTTGGCTCAATGCTGCAGGTGGTCTAGTTAAAGTTGAAGCGGATGACGTGGTTCTACAAGCACAAAGCAAAGCATCAGTGTTGTTCCCAAGAAGTGGTGGAAACATCCACTCCTTCACTGCCCTAACTCCTTGTGCTATCCTGGATGTTTTAGCACCACCTTACTCTGATGAGCTAGGAAGGCCATGCACCTACTTCTCTGAAACACCTATCCCTTCTCTTTCTGGTAAGTCTGAGTCCCTTGACTGCTATCAAGTGAATTTTGCTACAAGGTTAATATTCTCAAAAGAGCATGGAGACTAACATACTCTCATAATTGATCATGTAATTTTAGGATTTTCCATACTTGAAGAAATAGATTTACCTGAAGATTTGGTCGTCGCGGGTGCACCATACCTCGGTCCTGAGCTCATCTTGGATCCAGATTTTGACGGACTTTACTAACTCTATGTATCATCTAGTTTGTACATATCTTTCTCTGATGAGTATAGATACAATAAAAGTTCGGAGCATCAAGTTCAATATCTGTGGAGTCCCTCCCCTGTTTTGAATTAAATTTTATTGTGCTCGATTAAATGGTGCATGCATACCAACTTCTTTCGCCAACTTCACCTTTTAAAATGGTTGGTAAGGTAATATAGAAAGAATATGTTTTTAGCCTTAGAATATTCTAAGGGTTTGGGTAGCTAACCTACGTGTATACATAAAAATTAGTAGCATTTGTACCTTGTGTGTGTGTATTTTTTTTTGGTTACATCGGGAGCTAGGAGCTTCATTGATAGTAAGAAGTAACAGTTACAAAACCTATGTATCCAAAAGCCTGCTGTGACATTGTCAGAACAGCAGGAATTGTACAAAGAAAAACTATAAATCTAATTACCTCAGTGGGATTAGCTAACCAACTTACATGAAAAGGATCCGACATGCAGCAGTTATGTAGCATGTGAAGACAACTATAACATATGCCCCTAGAAGGCCACCTGCTACAGTATACAACGTAGCCAGGCCATAAAGGAGAATTTACAAAGTGCTGAAGCCAAAAAAAAACATAGCATGACCAGCAGTGACAAAACCAGAATCTGAGTGGTTGAAATATCAGCAAGGCCTTGTTGATTCTCATGAAACAGGGAGGACAGCACAACCTCTAATGAAGAGGCCAATCAATTTTATTGAAACAGTGCTTCCTCTGTAAGCTGAACATGAAAATGAGAACAAAGGAATAATGATTAATTTCCAAGAACTCCAGATTGTTCAGAAAAAAACATGTTATGGACAAGCGCTCGATCCATTACGTGAGGTATTGTCCGCTCTGATCTATGGGCCTCACGGTTTTGTCCTTTAAAAGGCGCCTCACGTGGGAAGAATTTTTTCCTCCTTATAAGCGCGAGTCCTCTTTGACTCACAACCGATGTAGGACTATTGGTGCTCTTTACATTATTAGAACCATAACAGAGCCTCCAGTTAAGGGGGGCGGATCTTGACCCCAGGAAATCGAGGCGGACCTCGACCCCTTTCTAAGGGGTCATTGTTGCGAACAAAGGTTCGGTCCGTCATATGAGATATTGTCCATTCTGATTCATGGATCTCATGATTTTGCCCTTTAAAAGATGCCTCATGTGGAAAAAAAAAATTTTTCCTTATAAATGCTAGTCTCTTTTGACTTACAACCGATGTGGGACTATTGATGCCCTCTATATTATTAGAACTATAATAAAATATATGCACCCATTAGAAAGTCGGAACGAGATTAACAACACCGTCTGCCAAGGTTTGTATAGTTCCAAGTAACAGCAGGAAGAAAGCCCTGTTATCAAATGACTGGACCCAGGAGGCCTCCATACTCCTTCCACCCAACAGTGTGCCACATCAGGAAACAGACAATGGCCTACCTGGATGTAAGACCAAGAAACAGCATAGTAGCAGAAATATAGGGTGTGAACATCAAGTGAAACATATAGATAAATGTTTGCTGTCATCATCTATGTTAAAGAAAACACACGTTCCAGCTATCAGCCCTTAAAATAGCAGCAAAATCTGCAGGTAATATATCTGAAATAGAAAAACTACAATTCCTTGATGAAGCCAGATCAGCTATAAAATCTGCTGCTTGGTTGTCTTCTCCATAAATATGAGACACAGCACTACTTGGCCTGGCTGAATGCTACATCTGTATGCCAGATAAAAGAGGGTGACATTTGCGCTATATATCACCTAAAAGAAAAGGAATTCTGTTTGGTACTTTGGTATGTATAAACTAAGATAGTTCTTGGAACAGATTTGTCGTATTTGTGACCTAATTCTGTCCTTGGGAGATTGGATCAGCCAACAGGAGGTAAATTATATCACAGTCTTATTGGCCAATGGAGTTCCAATCACAATGATCTGGTTTATTTTTATATTGCACCACCCTCTTTTTGGAAACTCGGAGGAGTTTTCTTCCTTTGAACCTATAAGGCCTAGTCTGGAAAGAGGATAAAAGATGGGATAAAGCATTTGTCCAATCTTAATTATTCTTATGGTAAATAGTAGAAAAAACAAAAAATGATATGGAATTGCTGATCCCAACGGTGGTCGAAAACGACAATAATCAGGGATCAGCGATATTCTAGGTACCATGGAGAGCGGCTGCCTCTGTATTTTATCCCATATATATATATATATATATATATATATATTTTTATTTATTTATTTATTTATTTTATGGAGGGATATTATGGTGTTGCCAACTCAGCTCTTCAGATGAGTTTGGTTGTACCATGTGTATCTCAAAAAAGATGGATCGCGCGGAGGGTTTCAAAAAAGGAGCAAGCGGCATGGGATTTCATCGTCTAAACTTCCCTATTCGGCCGCTCAAGCCTTCCACCCTGTTGGGTTAAGGAGCTCTTGCTCTTTCACCCACATCCTCCATGAAGATCGTGACGACACTACCGTCGAACACCTCCAACGACCGCCTCTCCCTTCCTCCCCTCCAACCTCCACCTTCTGTTGATCCATCACCGGCTTCTACGGTGGTTTTTTGCTCCGAGATCCAAGATGCCCACATCCTCCATGAAGACCGCGACGGCGCCACCGTCTGACACCTCCAACGACCGTCTCTCCTTTCCTCCCCTCTAGCCTCCATCTTCTTTCGATCCGTCACCAATTTTGGCAGCAGTTCTTTGCTCCGAGATCCAAGAACCCTCCCGTAAATTAATTATGCCAAGTCACATGCGGAGCTAGCGCAGGTACCAGAAAGCTCCCAAGTGAGGTGAAGGGGGTTGGTGGTGTCGAAGCCGGGAGAGGGGTTGGTGGGGCCAAAGCCGAGAGAGGAAAGGAGAGGGGGTTTGATGGTCGTGCAGAGCCGGGTGCGGCACGGATGGTGGGTGCAGTACGGACAGCGGTGGGGTGGAGCCACAGTGGGGGCGGGGGGTGGGGTGGAGGCGGCAGGAGGAAGGGATGGGATTATCGTCACTAGAGTCGACGTCGGAAAGCTCCCAAGTGAGACGAGGGGGGTGATGGTGCTGGAGCTAGGGGAGCGGAGGGGAGGGGGTTGGTGGCGACGGAGTCGGGAGAGGGGAGGGGAGAGGGTTTGGTGGTCATACAGAGCCGAGTGCGGTACGGATGGTGGATGCGATGACTGCAGTGGGGCGAGCCCGTCGCAGCAGCTGCACGGACAGTCGCGACCTGGGCCTCATGCGACGGGGGCGGGGGGTGGGGGGAAGTAGCGGGAGGAAGGGATGGGAAGGAAAAAAAAGAAAAGAAAAAATATTTGGGGAGGGAGAAAAAAGAAAAAAGAAAAAAATACTATTATTTATTACTAATAATGATTTGAATATTATTATTTTTTAAATAATATTAATTTTAAAATAATAATATTATTTTTTTAAAAATATTATTTTAAAAAATAATATTTTTATTATTAATTTAAAAATATTATTTATATAATAACATATTATTTTAAAAAAATATGTCAAAAAATTAATAATAAAATATTATTATTAAAATATTATTTAAATAATATTAATTTTAAAATAATAATAAAAATATTATTTTTTTCAAAATATTATTTTAAAAATAAATACTATTTGTATGATAACATATTATTTTTAAAAAATTTATTTCAAAAATTAATAATAAAAATATTATTTTAAAAAAAATATTTCTAAGATAATAATAAAAATATTATTTTAAAATATTAATTTATAATTAATAATAATTTGAATAATAATAAATTATTATTAATAATAAATATTATTTTATTAATAATAAAATATTATTATTTGATTAATAATAAAAAATATTTTAATAATAATAATAAAATTATTATTATTTTATTAATAATAATATATAAAAAGAATAATGTATAAGCGGAAGATCTACAGACTTTTCTGTCTCCATCGGCTCGAGGGGAGGGTTGTGGTGGAGGCATCATGGGGGAGCAAGGGGTGGATGGCGGAAACGAGCTCGCCCCTTTGCTCGGAGACTATTGAATGCAGAGATTTGGCTTTCAAATCGACAGAGTACCATGCTCTATTTGTGAATAATTTATCAGGTTTGATATGATCCGATAGATTAATTCAGATCGTATAACCGTAGGGTTGAAAATGGGTTAAATATGAATTAGAGTATTGGAGTATTGCCAAGTCAGCTTATCAAATGGGTTGAAAGAATACTTCTTCAATGTAACTATTTAATATGATATAATCAATATATTTTATTTTTCTACATCCGGTCCCATGTAATGCGTGGATCTTCAACTAGTATATTAGTAAAATATTGATATAATTCTATCATATTAAAAAAAAAAAGAAAAATATTTGACTACTTGAAAGAAATTAGGCCTCTAAGATAACTACAAGGGAATAATAATTTGACTACTAAACCAACACTTTAGTAACTGAACGGTTATATTTCTTGACAATTTTTCTATTTAAAATTGCAATGAGCTCCATGCAAAGTACTCCATCCCTTGAGAACTTGGACAAAGTATCAGAAACAGCCATCTTGGGTCCAATTCTTTTCTTCAAGTTAGAGAGATGAAAAATGGGATGTATTTGGGACCCAACAAATAACTAACTTATAAGCAACAGGATCAATCTTTTCCAAAATTTTATATGGACCAAAAAAATCAAGGAGACAATTTTAAATTTCTATGCACAACCACTGTAGTCTGTCGATAAGGTATAAGGTTGCAAAAAGAGAAAAACCAAATCACCAACTTCAAATGATCGCTCACTTCTATGTTTGTCTGTCTATTGCTTCATTGGAGTTTGTGCTATATGAAGATTCTCTTTAAGTAAGCAAAAAATTTTATCTCTATCTTGCAATGCTAAATCAACTTGATGGACATTGGTAGACCCCAGAACATATGAGAGCAACACCAAAGGAAGCTATCCATATATGGCTTCATAAGGGGTCATTCGGATAGAGCTATAGAAGGAGGTGTTGTGTCACCATTCAGCCTATGGAAGCCATGTGCACCAATTCTTAGGCCGTTGAATTGTAAATTACTTAAGATACATCTCTAAACATCTGTTGACCACTTCTATCTATCCATCAGTTTGGGAGTCATAAGAAGAACTCATGTATAATTCAATCCCATGCAAACTAAATAACTCCTTCCAAAAAGGTACTCATAAACATTTTATCCTCATCACTGACAATTGAGTCAGGCATGCCATGCAACTTAAAAACAAATTCCACAAATAATTAGGCAATTTGGGAAGCAGTATAAGGATGAGCCACAAGAATGAAATAGATGTATTTAGAGAATCGATTGACAACTACCATAATAGTAGTCTTCCTATGAGACAGAGGCAAACCTTCAATAAAATCCATGGAGATGTCTATCCAAACATCCTTAGGTATGGGTAGATGTTGCAACAACCTGAAGGGAGCAACATTTTCACTCTTGCTCCTCTGACAAACATCACAAGCAGCAACATATTGCTTAACATCTCGCTTCATCTCCTTCCATAGAAACTTCTAAAAATCCTCTTGTATGTCTTTGTGTATCCCAAGTATTCTCCTTCAAGAGAGTCATGCAAAAATTTTAAAACTTGCTAGCACCACATAAAATTTGCACCCAACACAACTCTATTTTTGTAGCGTAGTAATCTATTTGCATAAGTATAATGCGAAGATAGACCTGATTGGTTTTGAATAGCCCAAATAATTACTTGAAATGCATCATCCAGTTTAGTTTCAGCTTGCACAATCTCTAACCATTTGAGTAAAGGACTAAAAATAGCAACAATTGCCCCCTCTATTTGACGCGACAAGGTATCAGCTACTAAATTATTAGTGCCACACTTATACTTGATCTCAGAATCATAACCCATCAATTTTGCTGTCCATTTGTGTTGCACTGCAGATGAGAGCCACTGCTCCTTTTAAGTACTTGAGGCCGTGATAGTCTGTGTAGATTACAAATTGGTGACTTAGCAAATATTTTTTAGATAAAGCTTTGCTAGTATAAGCAATAGGGCGACCGTCTTGCATAAGAACTGCACTAATACCGACCCCTAAAGCATCACATTCAATCTCAAATGATTTAAAAAAATCTGGTAGGTCTAGGATAGGAGCTGTTGACATGGTGTGTTTGAGGAGATTGAAAGCAGATTCTACCACACTATTCCACTAAAAAGAATTCTTTTTTAATAGAGTTGTAAGTAGTGCTGCAATCTTCCCATAATCTTTCACAAATTTCATGTAGTATCCGGTTAATCCCAAAAACCCTCTCAAAGCTCATAGAATTTTAGGGACAGGCCAATCCAACATACTAGATACCTTTTATAGGTCTATAACAACTCCCTTTTGAGATACGATATGCCCCAGATATTCCACTTACTGTTGTCCAAAAGAATAATTTTGTTTGTTTAAATAAACAACTTATGCTCACGTAAAATTTCAAAGATTACCTCCAAGTGGGCTAAGTGCTCCTCCCAAGATAGGTTGTAGATGAGAATATCATAAAAAAACATCAGAACAAAGTGCTCCAGAAATGGTTTGAATACTATGTTCATAAGGCTTTGAAAAGTTAGTGGAGCGTTTGTTAATCCAAAGAGCATAACTAAAAACTCATAATGTCTATCATGCATGTGGAAAAGCAATTTTAAAACTATCATCTTTATGGACACGAACTTGATGATTACTTGATTGGAGATTTAGTTTGGAAAAAAATGCAGCACTATGCAATTCATCCAGTAACTCATCAAATGTTAGTATGAAAACTTATCCTTCATAGTTATTCTGTTAAGAGCACGATAGTCACATACATTTGCCATGACCCATCTTGTTTCGCATTAGCAACACTGGCGATGAATAGGAACTATTGCTTAGCCAAATTATGCCACTTTCTAACATTTTCGAGTCTGTTGCTCAATCTTAGATTTCTAAAAATGAGGATAGCAGTAAGGGCGAATATTTGGAGGTCAACTGTCTAGAAGCAATGGAATATAATGTCATGCGAACGACTAGGAGGAACACCTATAGAGGTAGAAAAAATATCATCATAAGCATTTAAGAGTTGCTATAAGTCTAGTGGCACCTCTCTACTTGGTTCAACTCACTCCACCAAATATAGAGTCATTAGCATAGCTATATCACCTTTGGTCACCTGCTTTTCTACTATGTAGCTACTAATCATTTCTATAGGTGGGTCTCTTTCACCTCATAATGAGTACTTCTTCTCTTGAAATTTAAATTATGTAAAAACTTTGGAGAAATCCCATACAATAGGGCCAAGCATATACAACCAAGAAGCTCCCAATATCACATTACAACTACCTAAAGAAAACATAAAAAAATCAACAGTAAAATGATATTCTTGCATATCTAATGAAAGATTATCGCATATTCCTTCGATGGTCATTTTATCCCCATTTGCTATCTTAACCTCCAAAGAATTTTCCTTGCTCCATCGACATGCAAGTTGCTTTGCCAAGGAGGGATGGATAAAATTATGGGTGCTTTCTAAATCAATGAGAATAGTTACAACTTGTTTCTTAAGCCCCTTTGTGACATGAATCGTTTGGGGAGACAAGGTTCCAGATGGCATGCATAGAAATATTAGGTTGCACATTATTAAGCCATTTGGCAACATCCTCTACCTCATCCACTGCTGCTACTTGCTCATTCTCTGTCTGCTCGTCTTCAATTAGGAACCATTATTGAATCTTAAAGAGATGCCCTAGGCCATATTTCTCATCATAATTAAAACATAGCCCTTTTTCACGTCGAATCGTATCTTCTGTTGGTGACAATCGCTTAATAGGGGGAAGATGAGTTTTTGCATTAGGAGCAATAAATGAAGAGTATGGGCTAAGAGTACTAAACCTATTTCTTGCAAGGCTAACAATTGCTCCTCTTTGATTCTAGCCAATCTAATAGTAGCAGTCATGGAAGTTGGTCAAAACATGCGCACATCATGCTTAATCTCATCCTGAAGTCCGCAAATAAAATAGCTAACAAAAAATTCTTCGAGCAAGCAATCAGTTTGATTAGAGAGTTTAGAGCTGTCAATTTGGGTTGAACCCATCGGATTGGCCCATCCTGCCATGTAAATGGGACAGGTTAGATTTATATTTTAGAAATTCATTTAAAAGCGGGTCAAATGACCAGCCTCGTTTGGGTCGACGGGTCGGGGTGGGCTGATCCATTTCTTTATATATATATATATTAAAAAAAGATTTTAATGTTATTGAAGAGATAATTGATGAAGAAGGAGAAGAAGATGAAGAATTGAATGATGAGGACCACAATAATGATATGAAGGATAATTTTTTGAAACTTTGATTTGCCTCTAAATTAGTTTAAAAATTGAAACTTAAAGTCTTTTAAGTTTGGGTTGTATTAAGTATTTAGTTTAATTTTGATAATTTTATTTTATGACTCTAAGAATTGAGATGTGAGACTTTGATAAATTGATTTGAGTTCAAATTGAATATGAAATTTAATTTATATTACTGTTTATAGATTTTTTTTAAAAAAATTTGGCGGGTTAGCCCGTTTAACCTGCGGCCCATGGCGGGGCTAGTCAGGTCAGGTTGGGATTTTTCCAACCCGTCAGTTAAACGGGCCAGCCCGCCTCGACCCGTTTAGAGACGGGTCGGAGTGGGTCGGGGCGGGTTGGAGTGGGCCGGTCCGTCTTGACAGCTCTAAGCGAATTGCTCAAAATATGATTGATATTTACTTACAATAGTGGACCGACGAAGCTTTGTGAGTTCCTCAGTGTATTCCTCGAATATACTTGAATTAAATTGAGCACAAAGAGCATCCACAAATTCTTCCTAAGATACAGGGACTTTTCTCCAACCATCGATACTATTGAAGGCCTCTTTCTCCAAATGAAATGATGCTAATGAAACTTTTCTACCTCTAAAATGAGATTAAATTTAAAAAATTGCTCAGCTTGATAGATCCATCCTGTCAGATCTTCGTCATTGAAATGAGAAAATTCAATACTTGTGATATGAGGTTGGACTAGATTTTCAGAATTAAACCCTTCTCATCGCAACGAATTACCATTCCTATTGTCATTAGAGGAACCCTCGACCATAGTAGTATCGTGTCTGCATTTGAGTCTGCATCTGACTATATTTAAGATCTAAGCCAGTAATCAAAGCCTCAAGATCAGCAAAAGCTCGATTATGATCGACGGAGAGTCGCTTGTTCTGCTCTGATATCGCTACTAGTTGCTATTGTATCTCGGATCTCTGTTGTCTCTGTATGTCTCTCAATCTATTGGAAATAAGTTTCTTCTGCTATGGATCTACTACCAAATGATACAATTCTACCATATCGAAAAAAAGAAGAAAATAAAATTTGACTACTTTGAGAGGATCAGACCTCCAAGATAACCATAAAGTTGTGTTTGGTAGCTGGCAATCTATCTAGATTGCTGGCAATTTAATATGATAATCTGGATTACTGCGTTTGGTATGCTTTTTGGATGATAATGCAGATTGCCTCATAGGAGATAATCTAGATTATCTTGGAAAGGGGTGGCTCTATAGATTACCATTTTTTTGATAATATTGTAATAAAAATTTTGGATAAAATTATTTCTCAAAAAAATTATACAAAACCCATTACCCAACCCCCCTCCTCCCCATCCTCCTCCGTGTGCACCCTTGGCCCACGGCTCCTCGATCTCTCTTTGCCTTCCCGCAACTCCTCCGTCCTTATCTCCCACCATCCTCTGTTTCCTCCATGCCCGTCCATACCATCCCCACGGCTCTACATGCTTCCACCCCCTCCTGACCCCCCCAGTGCCCATGATTCTCCACATCCCTCGACCTGTCATTTTTCTGCACCATCACCACACCCACATTACTCCCATTACTTCTCACCAGAAAAAAAGAAGAGCATTAAGATAAAATTATTGGAGATATTTTAAAATTTTAATTTCACATTATCGATAATCTGATTGTCATATTAAATATGTCAATCAAGATTTTCAATAATTTTACTGCAACATTACCTGTATGTATCAAATACAGTAATCAATATTACTAACAATTTAATAGTGATAATTTATTGGTGCATCGCTATATAATTTTGGAAGGTAATGTGGATTGCCTTCAGGATAGATTACCACTATTAGATTATCGGTAATGTTGATTACTGTGTTTGGTATATACAGATAATTTGTAGTAAGATTACTGAAAATATTGATCGATATGTTTGGTATAACAATCAAATTATCTGTAATGTGAAATCAAATTTTTAAAATATCCCTAATAATTTTACTTTAGTGCTCTTCTTTTTTTCTGATGAGAAGTAATGAGAGTGATGTGGGTGTGGTGGTGGCACGGAGAAGTGGCACACCGAGGGGTATGAAAAATCATGGGCACTGGTGGGGTAGGAAGGGGGTGGGCACGTGTGAAGCCATGGGGATGGTGGGGATAGACGTAGAGGAGCCACGGAGGGGTGATGGGGGACAAGGGCAGAGGAGTCACGGACAGGCAAAGGGAGATAGAGGAGCCGTGGGCCGGGGGCGTACACGGAGGGGGGTGAGGGCGAGGGGGGAGGTTTAGGCAATAGGTTTTGTGTAATTTTTTTTGAGAAACAGTTTTATCTAAAATTTTTATTTTAATATTGTCAAAGAAATGATAATTTAGATAGCTACCCCTCCTCAAAGTAATTCAGATTATCTCCCATGAAGCAATCTAGATTACCACCTAAAAAGCATACCAAATATAGTAATCCAGATTGCCACATTAAATTATCAATAATCTGGATAGGTTGCCAGCTATCAAATGCAAGGCAATCCACATTATTACTTTTCAAGATTTTCTGACAATGCACCAAACGTAACCTAAGGGAATAATGATTTTATTCAGCATTAGCAGCCATATGGTATCTATATTTTTATATAGGACTCTAGCAAAATAAAAGTAGTAAAAAATAATTCATATTACATTAATCCCAAAAATTACTCCTAATCGGCAATCAAATAGGAAATTATGCTAAAATAAAGGGATTCATATTAGAAGTTACCATAAAGACGAGGGCATTTTTATCTTTTAACCTACAATGGTTATTGTTATGTCAATTATAGGGTGGTATAATATTCTAATAACATCTGTTGATTTATTGAAGAGCCAAAAAAAATACCCTACCTTATCCCAGTAAAGGATAGCTGGAGCTCATTTCTTAATTGCATATCCCTCCTCCATGCTAGGAGGACATGTTTTATCACTTTTTCTAAGTTGTAAATATATTAGGAAAATACTCAACGAATGGATTTGAATTCATATGTTAAGCTCGAAGTTTACTGTGGAAAGTTACATCAAGCCCACCAATTAGTGCACAGTGCACACCCAACAAAGAGTAAAACTACTTTCAAAAATTCATGAAAACTTGCTTTTTTCTACAAGTCTGGAATTTGTTCATTAGTTCATGTTGATTTTGATATCACATGATCCTGCATTTTTTTATACTAAGAAATTGTGATCATTGCTAAAGAAATTGTGATCATTTCTAAAGACACGACACTAGGGGAAAATTTATAGAATCATAAGTTTAGCATCTAAATAGTAGTGCTACACTCGGGTAGAATTTGAATGGTGGAGTTAGCATCTAAATAGTAGTGCTATATGTTATGGTATCATTGAATTAGGAGTGTCATTAGATCCATAATGGATCAATTTAACCACCTCAAATAGGTTAGAATATGGTTTGGAGCAAGATCTGCTACATTCAGAACTTAAATGCAAATCATAACTTCCAAAATTCATAGCTTTCCCATATGATATTTGTTATCGGTATTCCAGATGGCTAAACAAAGCTTTTACAAATACTAGGGTGCTACCACCCTTGAAGGGTTTATCGAATCTCATAGATGTGAATATTTAATAACTTCTAGGATTTAAAGTAGGCTGATCGAAGTAAAAATATTATTTTCAGATAATTTTGTAACCAATATATCTCTCCATTCAAGAGGAAATGTAATATAGGACTCGAGATCTGACTCTTAAATACTTTCTTGATAGAAATTCTTTGTTATTTTAAGAAAAGTTTTCTCTTCTTTTAACTAAAGAAGGAATTTGACTTAAATTTGGATATATGTGCCTCACTTGTATAAATAGAGGTTTTCACATCAATTCTATCATCAATTAATGAAAGCAAAGAAGTTTCAAGACCTTTCTTTGTATTATTCTCTAATACCTTATGTAGAGGTCTAAGTTGAGTGGATTGAAAGAGTTGTTTCCTTCTTTCTCCAATCAAATCAAATATAAAGATCTCACATAAAAGAATTACCAAGCTATGAGGTTATCCTAGAGCTTTCATTGATAGCTAATATTTGAGAAGATATAGGATGTCAGTAAAAGGCCTGATAATATAGTTTCATATTAAATGTGTAATGTTTGCGTGCATCATTTCTAAGTTAGTTTAGCATTACTTAGCCTCGGGTTCACTGACAAAAAGTTCGAAAGGCTCGATCTTGTTCTTCCAAGTGACCTTCTTCTCAAATGAACAGACAAAACTTGTTAGGGTCTTCTAATTATTTTGTCTTCATCCTATCCTACTCCTTGATAACCTTTTTCCATCTCATGTGCTAGAACCACGTCTTGATTTATTTGTTGTGATAATTCTACAATCGATGGGAAGTGATCAAGGATGGAGTAACCGTTTGTGTTGATTTTTATAATAATGGGAACACTTGGATGGCCTTCATAACTCCATTTTTAAGATGGCAATGCATAGTGAGAGCTGGACAAAATTATTTGTCTTGTATCTAGAAGATAGTATTGTTTGGTGATGGTACTAATTAAATATCTTAGAATGACAGTGGGGTTGATACTTGTTAGGACTTTTTACATATGTGCCTTCAATAAATCATGATTTTGCCTTAGTTAGTGTTGGAAGATTGGGATATTAAAGAAGAGTTGATCCAATAGAATTTACAGTTGCAGTACATGGTAGATTTTATAGCTTATGGACGAATGTCAAACTTTCCCTCCATCTAAGACTAAACTGTCTGTAAATTTATGCCAGGTAAAGCCACATAGCTGATAAGTAACTTTGAACAATGAAAGTTACAATGGATTTGAACACTATCCCCGTTCAATGACCTAATGTCTCAGGGCAAGGTCAAGAAAAGGTAAAATGACATTTATACCCTTATAAATCTGGAACTTAGCCTCCCTGTTTTCCATTTATGTTTCATTGTGGATGATTATGATATACTAAGTTTTAGTTTACACAACTTTCTTCTCTTTCTTTCTTAATTTTAGATATATGCGGGCGCATGGAATGCTTGCATTAATTTAAGGGACATGGGATGCATGATGGGCATAGTTTTGTGCACATATAATTGGCCAATCATGGAATGCTTACATTAATTCTAGGGGCATGAAAAGCACCGTAGTATAGTTTTTGTGTGCATATATTTGGTCATAGTAAGTGTTTGTGTTACATATATGTGTCTATGCATTTGCGTATATGTATGGCCTAGATCGGAGTTCGGCCTCCACTTCGTAGAGGACAGCCCTTCTCTATTATGAAAGAGACCCATTATTAGCATGGGTTTAATTCATTTTCTATTATTAGTAATATTTTCAGAAGGAAGTATAAAGGAATATTTTTAAAAAAATAAATGTAAGGTAGAGATTTAATTTTGATGTATAAGTCTCATATAAGATAACATAAGGATGATTGTGATCCCTTATCTAGTGAAATATTATGTTTAGTATTTATCTAACTTGGAAATCAAATTTTTGGCTGGTTTAGTTCTCTCATATTTCTTCTTAAAGAAAGAGAGAATTAACTAGACCTAGAGAGTTGTAATCATTTATATATCAAAGATGCGGTTATTTATAAATGACTGTAAAGTAGGAGTTATTAAACTAGGGGAAATGGCTTGTGCTCAACTTTGAGATGTGGTCCAACATAGATTTGTAAAATGAACAATACTTCCAAGTTTGAGTCAAAACTCTGGAGCTTGAAATAGAGAAGAGATGAATAAAAGCTGTGTACAAATAATTATGTCCAACTTGAAGAAATCCAATTTAAATGCATCTTTGTACAGAGAAAACTCCAAATTTTGGGATCTATGAATCTCCACCTCCATATATTATTTTCCCCCACATCTCCTCATTCTTAGTTTATATTCCATTTTAATAACTATGACCCTATAATATACTCTAAGACAAGAGACAAACAAACATAATATAAAATTGGAAGTATATTATTCATCAATTCTACTCCAAACAAACTGGTCATTGATATCACAACCATGCATCAAATGCTCCCTTCACCTGAAAATATGTACATAAAATGTGCCAAATAGTAGTATATGTAAATTCATCGAGCAACTATAATCCAGTAATAAGGCATGAACTTACATTTTATTAATATTTTTATGATGTATCTTATAGAATTATATTTATTTATTAACCAAAGATAAGTCTAATATGCAGCAATAATCCATATTAAAAAAAAACTAAGATTTTGAATGTAAGCGAAGAATTATATGTTTTCTAAACCAAGTTTGCTATAGGTCATGAGTTTGAATATCCCTTCCAAGTCAATTGTGATGTAATTAATCTAATTGTCATCTTGGTTCATTTGTTGTCGTCACATATTTTGTCCAAGCGCATTGGGTTTGGAGAAGAAGTGAAAGAAATTAATCTAAAGTGCATTATTAAATAATTCATTGTTGCAACCTCACTTATGACATTAAAATCTTGCCCCTTTCTCATGTATATATCATCTAACTTAGTTGTAACTAAGTGGATCTTGAACTCAATTATTTAACTTTTGACAAGATTTGAGTTCAAACTAGCCTTATTAATTTATAAATCATGCTTAATCTATGACTACTACAAGAAAGGCATGGTTATACCCTAGTGTAAGTAAATGACTCTTTTATTGTTTCAGAAGATCTTTCTTGAGATAAATCTCAGTTTAAGTGAAGCTGAAATTAAACTAGCCAATATATGGCCCTATGTTTGATTAATGCATCCCAAGTAAGCTGTTATCAAATATGATGCCATAGGGGACATCCCAACCTTAGCATTAGATGATTTCAATTTTGTGGCAAATGATCTCAACAACAATTAATTTGAGTTGAGGTTGAATAATCATTCACTCTTAATTGAACAAGATAAATATACTTGAAAGGTCAACTTCAGGACTTGACATATAAAATTAGGTTGCAATTCCATTGACAGTATTTTAATAAGTCAAATACTAATCCACCCATAGATCATCCTATGCAAGGCCTTAGAAGTTATATATACTGATGCACCTGAACCAAGAGGATCACCTGGACCTATCATGGATCAACTTGGGCATTACGGATAGATTTGAATCATATTTTGGAAGCAAGATTCATCACATCCAAGACTTATTTATAATTGAAACTTTTAGAGGACCTAACTCTTGATTTGGGAAGAATTGCTAATATGATAGAAGGTAAAATTGATGATCTAGCTTTTATCTGAATTTAAAATTTTATAATATTTTTATTTAAAAATTCAACTCTAGCTGGGAAGGAAATCCGACTCAATTCTCAAGGATAGATCTTGCTAGTACAAACATATAAAAAGGTTGTGCTATAATTTTGGATACATTGATTGAAAGACATTAAAAAGGATTTAACACTCTTTTAACTAGAAGAAAAATAAGATATAGATTTTAAAATGGCTGACCACTAGAATAAATGGATAATTTGTAATAGTCTATACAAATTAATTGACAAGATGGGGACTAAGAGTCTTACTTTCACAGTTTTATTATTATGCTATTTTTTTTCGAGATTCAAGTTAAGCAAACTGAAAATTCTTTCTTCTCTAGGAATCATCTTTTTTTTATTTTTTTCGAAATGGATTGGATTATTGAGTAAATTTAAAGATCTTTTTGAGTATTTTACTGATAGCATTGATTTTATTATGAAGATCTATGGTGTTTACTCAATAGCCACAAGAGAAGGCTTTAGTCATAACTCCAAGAGTTTGATCAAGCATCACCATATATCAAAGGATATCAAATTTATCAAGTAAATAAGAAAACTGAAAGTCACAATTAACTACAATTGGAGAATGACTTTGGAATAAGAATCTTGAAGTGCTCGTTCTTTTAAGTTATCATCTATCAATATTTCTTATTTATATGCCCAATTTATTTGCTATTCCATATTAGATATATATTTGGCAAGTCCTTGTTATGTTTTTGCTTTTACAATTTTTGACCACCTATATAATGCACACTCTTTATACCAAAGCTATAAAAATCTAAAATTCTTAAGGGCAAATATGTCCTTTTAAAAGGATAAAGATGTAAAAACATATTTTATGTCCGCATATGTAATCCTTCATAAAATATCTTATGATCCGCTTTTTTTAATTAAGATCATTCTTAACTTTTAAAAATATAAATTATTTAATATAATAAATGCTAAAGACTTGAGATACTCGGATAGTGTCCACATTTAGCCACGAAACTCTCGTATACTTTCCCTTTCTTGTTCCTTCTTGCATTCTTCGAAAAAAGAAAAAGAGCATGAAAGGAGCAGATTGAGAGTATTAGATTTGGTGGAGATAGATCATACTTGCTCTTATTTATCTTAAATTTGATGATCGATCATACTCAATCTTCTTTCTCCTAAATTTCTAAATCAAAATGGAACGATATGAAATATTGAAAGACATCGGTTCTGGAAATTTTGGGATGACTAAGTTGGTTAGAGATCTAGCGACGAAGCAATTGTTTGCTGTAAAGTTTATTGAGAGAGGAGAAAAGGTTTGTATTCCCCCCTCTCCTTCATTTCTTGCTTCTTCAACCCTTACATCATATTAGAAGGTCAATTTTTAAGATTATGTTCTACCAGAAGGTACTTACTTCTACTATATTGATTAAAGATTGTTATAAAAAAATGATGAAAACGATTTGTAAATCTTTGCTTTATTCTTTTTTGTTATTTTAACTGAATTTGATATTACCATAAAACATTACTTTTAGCATCTACATTTTAGTTGTATCTTTATCTTTATCAACAATTTTCTATTATCAAGCTTATATTTAGATTGGGATTTTTTCTTAGTTTATAGGATATGTGTTCATACTAGTTGTAATAATTCTTTACCATATTTGTTTATTTTGATCTACAGATTAATGAGAATGTGCAAAGGGAGATCATTAACCATAGAGTACTGAAACATACAAATATTGTAAGATTTAAGGAGGTAAATTTTATTCTCTTTGTTTTATTCTTGCTACAGTTAGAATCATTATTTTAGTTCTTATATAGACATATGGATGTAAAATCTAATAATTTTTAAACTTTATTGAATATCTAACTCTTTATCTAGATTTATTTCTCTACTTATATCTCATTTTTTGAAATAATTAATCTTTTCCATCCATTAAGGTCGATATTATTTTGATTTGTTTATAAAGAAAAGATCTTTATTAAGATATTTAATTACTCTTTACAATCCTCTAGTAGATTTATGTTGGGCCTAAAATTCTATTAGTGGCTGATACCTATATTATCAATTTTTAGTATTATCCTTGCTTAGAAAAGATACATTAAAAGTACAACTAAATGAAGCTCTTGGAAGAAATGGAAATCAAACTATCATAAAATTTATATAACTATTACACATTAAGAATGTAAACTTTATATAAACTATGACCATGATGAGTATGAGTTATTAAGATACTATAATTTTATTTTAGTCAAAGTAATCTATTATGTATTAATAATCCTTCTTATTCAACCATTTGTTAGTTTATGAATAAATGATAATATTATTAACTAATTACCATTTCTATCATAATATCATTCTTTACTTTATGGTGGTGATTTTATGGCATTTTCTCTACTTTCTATACTGCTACATGAAATCATAACAAAATTAAAAATATATCTCCACTTAGAATCATAATAATAGTTATATTTATGAATTTTTTATTTGAAATTAGCATTAGAAATTAGTGATATGTTGAATACTTGATATTTTTCTTAGAGTGCTTAGATAAATATTGATCTCTTTTCTATTATCTTTATTTGCAAGTAAATAGACTAAAATTTAAATTTAACTTCGGATAATAATACTTATTTATTTATATTGAAGCTAATATTATCTAACAACCATGAGATATTATAATATGGATAAATTTATTTACATAATTTTATTTAAATGCTTAATTATACTCTTATGGTATGAGATAGCATAATATGTGAAAATTTATTTAGATAATTTTATTTAAATGCTTAATTACATTCTTAAGATATGTTTATATCATTTTGCTCGTTACTTTTTTGTTCTATAGTATATCAAGTCATCTCAGTAAAATACAATCTACTAAAATAAAAAAAGATATACAACTTAAAATAAAAAATTTAGATCTATATCAATATCATATCTGACTAATATTTCTTTGAAAATTTTTATTAAAACATTAAAGTTATGATACAAACAGTTTTTGATTTTTTTAAAATAATTTTTAATTTTATTTGATATATTTTAAATACTAAATTTGCTGGTTTGCATAATTTTGGCTATATTAGTGATAGAGCCCTAATATATCCATAATTTTATGTATAAACTACTTTATATGTTATCAAAGAGATGAAAATATCCCTTTGACATGAATGTGAAGTATTATCATATAAGTATAACTAGTTTGAGAATGTTTAAAATATATAATAATATGATAGAAAACTTAAACAAGTTCTTTAGACAATCAAAGATAAAGGTTGTTCCATTTTTTTTATGTGGATTTTGTTAGAAATGGTTTGGTTTCACCATGCACATAAATATTAATTAGGTTTTGATAATTAAAAGAAGGTCATAATCATTTTTCTATGCTAAGTGAATGACTCTTTACTAATATTTGAATAGTTCATTGTATACTGAATATTAATTTTAAGAGTATATTTTGTTAAAACTAAATGAATCTTTATGAGATGCGTCCCTCATGCTTATTATCTAAGAAATTTTAATTTTCTAAATTACTTTTATTTTATTGATTAAACTCTATAAATTAAAGCTTAAACATATACCCAATGCTCTATTGAGTGTACATAATTGACAATAAGAATATATAAGTCCAATAAAAAGATAAAATACAATAAAAAGAATAACTAAATAATTAAAAATTAATCAAATGACTACTAGATAAATTAATAATTTAATAATTTATTTAAAAATAATTTAAAATAAAAATATATAATATTTATTTATTTATAAGATATTTTAATTTGATCAAGTATTTCTCTAATGCTTGATCAAATTAAGACTCTAATGATCACATGCAATAATTATATATCGGATAATATTATATTAGTTATTTAAGAAGTTGGTATGAGATAGTACAACTGTAGAAGTAAAATATAAATAGTTATATTGATAAATCAAAATACTTCTCTAGTGATATGTATATTTTAGAGAGTCTGTCATAATATCATTATCTAATATTATTTATAATTAGGGTACAAAGATCAAATAAAATATAGTGAATCCAATAAAAAAAATACTAGAATATGAGTAATTTATTTTCTAATATAATATGCTTTAAAAAAGATTTAATATCATTTATAATATCCTAAATGAAATTTACAAATTGGCTATCTTACTCTTCCTTTTTTATATAAAGATAGGATTGTTCAATAATGAATAAATAAATCCTAATATATGGATGAAGACATTCTAGTCGCATTAAATTTAAAATTTATAATATGTAATTTGTTTTAAATATGAATCAAAGTGTGGTTGATTAGCTAGTAGAAATACTTTTAAAAAATAGTATATAGTTTTCTTTATGGAAAGAAGGTGGTATTTATAAAAAGTATGTCTCTTTTTTCTTCCTTTTTTATATTTTAGATTGATATCTTTTCATTTAGGTATTGTTAACGCCTACACATTTAGCCATTGTCATGGAATATGCTGCTGGAGGTGATCTTTTTGATAGGATATCCAAGGCAAAAAGATTTAATGAAAATGAGGTATAGAAAATTGAATAAATTGTTATAAAAGAATTTGTTTTTTAACTAAATTTGTCTTTTTTATGATCTACTTATTGGTTATGACATTTCAAACAGGCAAGATTCTTCTTTCAACAAATAATATCGGGTGTTAGCTATTGCCATTCTATGGTAAGTCCTTTAAACAATTTTATTTTTTATTATTAGAGTATGGAGATAATATATTTGATCATTTTATCGCAGCAAATATGCCATAGGGATCTTAAGCTAGAAAACACCCTTTTGGATGGAAATGAAGCACCTCACATCAAAATATGCGATTTTGGCTATTCCAAGGTAGTTGATTTTGAATACAAATACATTACTATTATTCAATTTGATAAAAAAAAAGTTCTCAAATTATTATTGGTAATTAAACAAATCATGCCTTTCTTCAATTAGTCATTATTTAGTTTTTAGAAAATTGGCCATAGCTAATTCAAGAAATAGTTTTAAATTACAAGTTACTGTTATTTATTTTTTGAATTTTAGTGATATAAATTCATTTCAATTTTTTGGAGATTCTCTATACTTTTTTCTAAATACCAAATCTTTGTCTTTAGCCTAATGCTTCTTGAATGTTATTTATGATTATTAACTATTCTTGGGTTTAA
The DNA here is from genome assembly GCF_000442705.2 of Elaeis guineensis. Lineage (NCBI taxonomy): Eukaryota > Viridiplantae > Streptophyta > Magnoliopsida > Arecales > Arecaceae > Elaeis > Elaeis guineensis. Next base: position 5,414,357 of record NC_026005.2, read on the forward strand.
CTATTATCCAATGCCACCATCATTTATGTTTTTTTTTTATTGATTGGGGTGGGGGTTGTAGTCTTTGGTGTGGAACTCTCAGCCAAAATCAACGGTAGGCACACCAGCTTACATTGCTCCAGAAGTTATAATTAGAAAAGAATATGATGGAAAGGTAAGTTGATTTATATTATTTTTAAAAATAATTTATATTTCATTTTATCGTAAACCATACTAATTTTTTATCAAGAACTACAGATTGCAGATATTTGGTCATGTGGAGTAGCATTATACGTGATGCTGGTTGGGAGTTATCCATTTGAAGATCCAAGTGACCCAACAAATATTAAAAGAATATTTGAGGTTAATATTTTATTTTAATATATATAGAGATCATATCCGTCCAAACAACCAATTGCATTCTCACCTACGTATTGCTTAACCAAATAAACATTTACTTTGGCAGAGAATACTTGACGTACAGTACTCAATTCCAGACCATCTTCTGATATCAATGGAATGTAAAAATCTTTTATCTCGGATATTTATTGCTGATCCTAAACAGGTAATGGTTATCAAACATTTCCGCATAATAGAACATGGGAAGTGCCTGCTGTTTGATTTGATATTAATCAAATCGTATAATTACCTGTGACATTTGGTGTTATTCTAGCATAGCTACAAACATCATAAAAATTTGAAGTGTACTACCTTGTATTATAATTTTTATTGAAACTCTTTCTTCCTTAAATCTACAGAGAATAACCATGCAAGAGATTAAAAGCCACCCTTGGTTTTTGAAAAACCTACCGAAGGAGCTTATTGAAGGATATCAGAGCGACTTACAAGATGACATATATACTCCAATGCAAAGCATTAATGAAATCATGTCAACAATAGAGGATGCAAAGAAGCTTGTCAAGGGCCCAAATCTTAGTGGTGGACAAACATCTGGGGCTAGTACATTTGATGACAGGGCAACAGATACTGATGACTTTGATGATGATGAATCTAGTGGGGATATTGTATATGCTTTTTGAGTTTGGAACAACATGAGCTTGCTATTGCTCTATAACCTGCTCACATTGGATTATGTTTTTCTTTTCCTAAAGATTTATGATATATTGGATGGAGATAATATCATTCTTACCATCCATATATTTACATTTTGAGTATGTCTAGTTCTTATTTGACCTATTTCTATTGTTCTCAACATTTAGACAACCCCATTATAGTTATGTATATGTGACATTCTCTAATCCATGTCATTTTTATTCATTACATATTTTAAAGACAACCAAAACTAAGAATATAAGACTATAAATAGAAATGGGGGTGATCCAAAAAAATAAGACATGAATTTTAGATCATTGTTCTTCATCAAACCAGTTGATTTGATAAATATGTATTTATATATTTATTATATAATAAGTTTTAATACTTTCTAATATGTTATCTTGCTCCATCTAATGGCCCACATCAGTTTTGAGAATAGTCAATCACATATTGCCACACCAACTCATAAGTTTTCATGTGCAGGCAACTTAAATAGCTTTATATTAAAAATGTAAGTTATAAAACTTTCTTTGGAGACAATAAAATGAATTTAAAGTGGGTACTAATCTTTTAAATATTTATTTTTTCATGAAAGAAGTTAGAGCTATCTAACCAATAGCATTAACAAGCAAAGGTAAGTACAAAAATAGAAAGAAAAATTTCAAAATAAAGAGAAACCATAGTTAAGAAGGAGAAGGATGCAGGGAAAAAGGACTAGGTATTCAAGAAAAGTGTAGCAACTTGGTAAAAAACTTGGCAAACCATCAAAATGCCAACCATTAGGAAACCATCAAATTAGGTTTATATCTTTGTATGTGATGTATTGGTTCATATATTATCTTTTGTTCCTTCATTAACATATCAAAAAGGAAAAAAAAGGATTTCATATGAACTCATGATAACCTTTGAAAATTTTATTTTTTATGATATATCACAAAATATATAATCACATCTTCTTGATGCTATCTTGCTTTCTGCAATGTCATGCCACTTTTTAGATATAACTATATAGAGTCAATGGCCCTTCATGCATCACAATGCTTTAATTTCCTATTTCCAATCTCTATAACTACTCCCATTTTTAAAAAATACATCTTTATCAATTCACTTATTGTAAAAATAAGATAAGAGTGTTGGAAAATACTACTTGAACCCAGCTTCTGCTATCTCTACAGATCTATTATAAAAAAGCATGTCCTCATCATCACATGCATGATAAATGAATCTCATGTTCAAGAATGCACCATCATCCATAGGAAGTATAGCTAGAACATAGGTTCGAAATAGTGACAATGATTAAAAAGGTATATCTCATATGCCTAACCATGATTTATTCATCATTGCTGACTGTGCTAGTCTCGGATTAGTTACCATTGATGCATAGTATAACAAATGTTAGATTCAGTTGATATAAAACTTAGACAAGTTTATTTAATAATTGGATATAAAAATAAAATAATTAGTTTTACTACAAGCATATACCCACTGTGGAGTTGGTGACCTCATCATTAGCGATGGGATGATAACCATATCAAGAAAATTTAGGGCAATCTGGATGCTAATGGTAGACTTTTGAATTGAGAATCCATGGATGAGGATATTTTTGAGCTACCAGAAGAGATGAAAAGAAACTTGTTCTCCTATAAAATCAAATTGGTGCCTGTTCCACCTACAGTCACCATATTTAACATAAACAAATATTGAAGCAAAATACAACGTACCATATAAGTAGATGTAAGAAAATTAGATATATTTGATGAGAACCTTCACACCACAGTTACTAAACCAACTGTGAATAAGTTAACAATAGGATAAGGACCCTTAAGCTATATTAAACTCCAAGAAGAACTTGTCACCTAAATGCATTTGGGGCCAACAAGAGTAAAAAATATCCTTAGAATTTGCATACCCTATTATCATAGTATTCCATAATATTATGCTGCTCTACTACATCTCATTAAAAAATCCTCTTGCTTAGTCCAAGTCCCGGACCCAATGTAATTAGATAACAACATCAGCACCTATGAAAAATCTCTTTTAAACATTCCAACACCCTCTTCGATTCCTTTTAATCATATCTAAATCATAATAAAAATCTATTAATCCAGTCTAAATTAAGAGCTGGGATTTAAAATCAAACATCCAAATCTACCCGTGAACATCTTTTCCGAGCCAATAGCTGATATTTGCATGCAAGTCTTGATGAAAATTCAATAAGGCATAGCTTGTGGGCAAAATGTAATAAAGAATTAGATTATGAAGAAAGTTTATTGATGATTTGGTCTTGATCATGGAGGCATGGATGGATTTCATGTTCTATTGTGTATTACAATTCTTCAATTTTGAGATGATTAGATTATTAGAGTAGCTTGGATGGTGGTAATAGTAGCGGTGGAGAAGGATGGCATGAGAGTTGGTAGGAGCTAATAGTAAAATCGAAGATGATTAGAAGAATCATAAGGAAAATCTCAGATAGATCAAAATGAAGGAGAAGAAAGACAACAAGGGGTTGGGGATGGTTGGCGAGGTGGAAGGAAGGTAGAGATGGGAGGGAAATTTTTTATGTTATATAATTCTAGTATTGTTGTTTCTAAAATCAAATCTGATTCGGAGAGAGAAAATATATTTAAAAAATAAATAAATAAATAGAGCATGCGCAAGAGTCAGTTGGATAGGGAAAGAGATAAATGATGATTACATGTGATTGTATCACCTCGTAGAAATTGATGAAAAAAAGAACTAAGAATATTTTGTTAGAAAAGTTTAATTGACAGAATCAAATATCAATTATTCCTCTCTTTTTTTAATTATCTTATATAGATATTTATAAAATCTTAATATTGTATCGAATCAAAGTGACTAAATGTTGAGTCTTCACTTATTCTAAATCTTGATCAAGTTGGAAAAAATTGCCATTGTGGCCTAACCTAAATATCTTTACCCAAGTGTTGGGTGGACCAGGCTATTTTTGATCAGCTATATAATTAATAAAGTAATTTTTTGTGCACCGCGAGCGGTGTAGAAAATCCAACATGGAGTGTACCGTCTCATCCGATTGATCTATGTAGTCATTATTTTTCAATACATATTTAATATTTTACAAATCGATTTTTGTATGATGAAAATATCCCTGCCTCGGATGTCATATTTTGACTTCGGATGTCATAATTTTTTTCTAAAAAGCAGAAATATTTTCATCATTCAAGATTTTGTATAACAAAAATATCTCTGCTTTTTGCAAAAAATTATGAAATCCAAGATTATCTTTTGTCTAAGATGTCATAATATCACCTCAAATGTCATAATATGAGAAGGATATTTTTGTCCAACCACTTTCCAACGCGCATTTAATGTACGTAGGTTAGTTTTTTCATTTGAAAATTTTTAATGACGAAAATATCTCTGTACTGTAGAAAAATTATGATATCTGATGTGAATATTATAATATCATACAGATCGGATGTCATAATTTCTTGCAAAAGACAAGGATATTTTCATCATATAATATTTTTAAACAAAAAAGTTGATATGCAAGTATTAAATGCATATTTTAAAATGAAGACTATATACATCAATTGGATAAGACGGTGCACTCCACATCAGATTTTCTACACCGCCCACGATGCAGAAAGAATTTCTCATAATTAATAACTGTAGGAGTAGTATTCATGGGCTGGACATCCTGTTTAGCCTACTCCAACCCAAAGCCATTTGAAACTGTTGGGTCAACGTTTCGGCTCAGTTTATTCAACAGGCTGGGCTTGGGCTTAGGGATTAAAGCTTGACCTGGCTTTTTTTTTTCCTTTTTTGCTCTTAGGTTTTTGTGATTTAATCCTAGATTTTGTTGATATATAACTTAATGAGAGAAGATTTAGAATTTTAGAATGCCTTATTTTAATTACTAAGTATGGAAATTACTGTTGGCAATATTTAGTTACTCATATTTAATATTTTTTTATTTTTTAGTATATTTTTAAAAATTAAAAAAATGGTAAGATGGTCTGCTTGAAGGAAAATTCTTTATGCACCACGGGCGGTGTAGAAATCTGATGTAGAGTGCACCGTCTTGTCCGATTGATTCATATAGTCACCACTTTCCAACACACATTTAATGCTTCCAGCTTTACTTTTTCATTTAAAATTTTAAATGACGAAAATGCCTCTATTCTTTAAAAAAATTATGATATTTTATGTCCATATTATAATATCTTACATTCAGAAAGTTATAATTTTTGTCCACAGGATGTCATAATATAACACAGGATGTCATAATATAGACAGGATATCATAATTTTTTTTAAAAAATATGGGTATTTTCATCATTTAAAATTTTTAAATAAAAAAGTAAAATTGCAGACATTAAATACGTATTGTAAAATGATAGGATAAAAATGTTTCTTCCATGTTATGATATCCTGGACCATATTATAATATCCCGAACCATATTATGACATATTACATGCAGGAAGTCATAATTTGATACAGGATGTCATAATATGCACAGGATATTGTAATATTTTAGACTATATTATAACATCCTGTATATAGAAAGTTATAATATGCCACAGGACGTCGTAATTTTTTTCAAAGAGTAGAGATATTTTCATCATACAAAATTTTTAAATGAAAAAGTAAAACTGTAGATATGAAATATGCATCGAAAAGCAGTAGTTATATAGATAAATCACATAAAATGATGTATTCTATATTGAATTTTCTATATCATCCGTGGTGCACAAAGAATTTCTCCCGCTCGAAACCTAATCGAGTAAGGTCAGGTCGGAGCCCTGGAAGGTCGGGCGAAATGGTCCAGGTCCAAGTAAATTGTGTACTCTCTTACCCAAGTCCGGTCCAAGCGTGATCCAGCCCGGCCCGTCAATATAATCGAAGACACTTTTACCATCTCTTCACATCAGGTGCATCGCACGTGCCCATTTTTATATATAACTGGGGGCCACATCAAAAACAGGAGCGTATCCAAGAAAACCCTAGCAGCCGCTGCTTCTCCCCTCTCGGCGCCGCGCTCCCTTCCGATCGATTCCGCGCGAGAGAGGCGAGAGCCAAGATGAAGGTGATCCCTTTAAACCTAAGCATCAAAACCTAGTCCTGAATGTAGAAAAGTTCCTTTCTTTAAACTTTTTTATCATTTTCTTGATGATTTTTCTGACTAATAATAGTGCTTGGAGAATTTCTACACTATTTCGGCTTATCTGATCTTTTTATTGTTATTTTTCCTTCCAAAATGCAGTTTAACATCGCAAATCCCACCACTGGATGCCAGAAGAAACTTGAGATTGATGACGATCAAAAACTGTGAGAATCTGTTTAAATAAGAATCTTACATGTTATTCATTTGTTTTTTTGGATATTTTTTATCATCTTACATCTCTTTATTTTTTCCGACCGTTTCTTCGTGTAGTTTGATGGTTGCTATGATTAAAGTTTCTGGATTTTAGTTGTAGATTGCCAAATTGTTAGTATTTTGTAATGAGGAAGGATAGAATCTCTTTTTGGGTTTATGTAAAAGTTTTGATCTTTTGCTGACTGGAAAGGTAGGATATAGAGTGGAATAGATGGCAAATACTTGGGTTTCAGTTCTTTAAGGTTTTGATTGTTTGGACAGCCAAGTATGGTGCAGAATTGGTTTGTTTGATGGAATGAATGCTTTTTGTAGTTGAATTTGTTGATGGCTAGGGATGTCAATTACATGAGCATAAAATAAATGCCTTTAGGAGCTGGCTATGAATTTCTGTCAGGTGGTTGGATTATGTGGCTTTGAGTGTCTGGATAATTTGCTGTAGATAACCCTGAATTTTAATAAATTTGTTGATTTGTTGCTATTTGAGTGGGATCACAAGAGCTTGTGCTATATCACATTTATTCTTGGAACACTTTGCAGCTTGCAACTTTGGAAATTGTGGAGGAGTAAGATATTGGTTCCGAGGCTCTGCATGAATCTGAAATTAAAATTTGTGGTGGATTTCATTTTTCTATTCGAAATTGTTTGTATAGATACATGTTCCAACATTCTAATGCATGCAGGCTTGGAGTTTGCGAGAGTAATCGTGCATGCTTTAATTTTTTGGTTTGTCATCCTTGGCTTGAGTTTCTTTTTGACTATGTGTCTTTTTTATGTGGCAAGCTGCTTTCTGCCATGAGATAAATGCTCACATGCAAATAAATTATGGTTACAGAGTCAAAATCATGATTTGAAGATTCAGTCTTAAAACTCATATGCATTTATGTGTTCCTAACCTTGCATCTAATTTATGATTTTAAAGTTTAATCATGAATTGAGAGCCATTTTAGTGCTAGTTTGATATGGTGGCATGTGTGGGGTGGTTTTGACCCTTGAATTCTTCTTTGGTGTCCCAATTTGTTTTGTATACTTTACGTTATCAATGTTCTTCGCTTGTAGAGTGGATATCTGACAGATATCTTGAAAATTCAAGTGCTTGTTTTTATTGAACTATTACCTACAAGTGGGATATCATATAGGATGTATTCAACATATATTGAAATTTGCTACTAGAGAGATCAGTTAGAGAAGGAGATTCAGCTGGCTAAATATATCTTGTCCTTGAGTCATAACAATTATCTAATCTCATAAGATCATAAAATAGATGGTGCTTTGCCTCTTTGTTGTTGATATTGAAATCTTCAATGAGTTATGGGTGCAATTAGTTCATAAGGTGCTGTTTTTATTGTTGTACAGGTGGTCCTAAGAACTGGATGCAATGAAATCTCAACACCATGAGATGTGTATCTTGCTTTTTTTCTAGATGTGTAGTCCTTAATGGGAATTTGCAGTCTTTTGCAATATGTTTAATTTGAGAAATGTGATGGTGAGGTAGAAATAATCAACTGAAGCCTAGAGGTGCTTCTTAATACCTATTGTGTTTGTTATGTTGTCTATGCCTTTGGAGAAGCTAAATTTTCATTTGTTATACGGTTAAATCATTTTTTGGTAAATATCGTGTTTGTGCGATGCGAGCGTTTCTCTTGTTGAACTTAGTTAAGGGTCTATTTGCTTGAACAGTAGTCTAAGGAAATATATATATCTATCTGTGTTTGAGCAAATCTTTGCTTTTATATGCTTTGGTTTGGTTCACTCTAATAACTATTGACCACTCTAATATTTAATGACTTGAAAAAAAGGATATTATTGTGTCTTCATTTAATTCTTATATGCTGTCTTTCTGTGTGTAAACAAATAATTTTTGGTTTATAGAGATATATTTGTCCCATGGTTTGCAGAACCATTCCAAACCTGGTGGTTTGGGGCATGTCGAACTGGACCGACGTGGAACCATGATGGTTCTGATTTGGAAAGCGGCACACGTCAACGTCGAGGGAGAAAGAAAGGAAAAGAGAGGAAGAGAGAGAGAGGAGAGGAGAGAGATCATGACACCGTCGGAGGGTGTCGGTGGCCCGCTGTGGCCGCCGGAGGGTAGGCTGGAATTGGGCTTGGGTCGGCCTGAGGCCCATCGGGTCGGGTTGACTTTGGGTCGGGCTTTGGACTCGGTCTGAAATAGTTCAGGTTGGATTTGGACCTCAATATAGGGCCCGTTTGTCTTTTGAGCCGGGCTCGGGCATATCTTTGACCCGCCCCGAGCTGGCCCGAGCTCGAGTCTCAGCCCGATCAATAGTCCAAAAAATTTTATTAAAAACCTAATAGCCCAGTCAAGCCTGATTCTAAATGAGTTTGATGCAATCAATAGTCTGAGTCCAATCTTGGTCAATTAGGACTCTCCTTAAAATTTCAAATCGATTCGTTCATTCGGTTGCTTAAAATCTTTTCTCCACCTGATGCACCCATCTTCCGGTCTTCCCCCATCGCACCCTTCGCCCTAGCTTCATCCGTCTACTGTCGGTTTCGTCCGTCCGCCGCTCTTGTCCGTCCACCCCCCAGAAACTACTCCAACCCATCCTCATCCTATTGTCGGGAGATTGGTAGAGCATAGAGCACTGCGTGATCCATCCTCCGACAACATCCTATCCTTTGACTCGCGCAGTCTTCTCCTTTGTCAGTTGGCTCTCCGTCGTCGTGCCCTCCAACGACATCCGGTCCCTCCTGGAGTTCAAGAACGGCATCCGCACTGACCCCCCTCCGACGTCATCGACTCCTGGCAACACCCATCGGAGGGATCCTGCCCCTGCGACTAGGGTGGGATCTCCTACGACAACTCCAGTGTCATGGTCTCCCTTGTCCTCAACGGCCTCGACCTCACCTGCGGGATCTCCTGCGACGATTTTGCAACCTCTCTCTTTCCGACAGAGGAGGGGAGGAGAGGGCCGGCGTTCGCGGAGGGAGGCGGCGAAGTGTATGGAAGTTTTGTGAGAGAGGGGGAAGGAGAGAGAAATAGAGGAAAGAGGGAGGGGGTTGGGTCGAGTCTCGAGCTTGGGCTTGGGCTCGGGATTGGGCCGGTCCGATTGGGTTCAAGTCGAGCTCGGGCCTTATGTTTTAAATTTTTTTGGGCCTAAGCCCGGCTCGAAGTTCGAAAAAAATATTTTGGGCTGGGCTCGGGTAGAGGTGTGGCCCAGCCTGTTTCTAGCCCTATCAGAGGGCGGTGGAAGCCTTCGCGGCTTGGTTCGCCTGTTAGGGCTTTTAAACGAGAGGGAAAGAGAGAGAGAGGGGGGAGTGACTTATCGGAGGGGGGTGCTGTTGGTGGAGGGCCCATCGGAACTTGTCGGGTGGCCGCCATGGCCATTGGTCGATGGAAACCGCGCAGGCGGATCCGCGACTGTGGAGCAGGGGCGGCGGCCCTTGTTTTTTCATCGCATTTTTTTAAAAACGTGATGAATAGTGAAGTTGGCAATCAGCTTGCCGACTTCATTTTTTTTGAAATTTTTTTTAAAAAAAAGACAAAAACAGTAAAGTCGGCAATTGATTTGCTGGCTTCATTGAAGTGAAGCCGGCCCAATTGCTGTGAAGGCGAAGCCGGCCCAATTGCTGGCGTCACATTTTTTCTGCTTTTTTAAAAAAAGCCTCATGAAACAAGGGCATCGCCCCTGTTTCACGCCCACGAGTGCCGCACGCATGGACTCCGCCATCCGATGGCTCCTCCAACTCCTTTCCCTCTCTCTTTTTCTTTCTTTCCCCCTCTCTATTTCTCTTTCTTTCTCTCTTTTCCTCCTCTCGGTTCGCTTTCTTTCTCTATGTCAGTTCGCATCGGTCCAGTCCGGTCTGGTACAAATCCATACTGATCCGTACCATCGGCCGATCGGCACGAGCTCCAGTACCGAGTCTGCAAACCTTGATTTGTCCCTTATATTGTTATGTTTAATTTGTTAACTAAGCAACTCAAAATCATTGGTTCTATTAGGCTCTTTTCTGCATGAAAAACATGCACTAAGAGCTTAGATTGAATGCCTGTTTCAACCCTTGATACACAATTCATAAACCTTCCACATCATAGTCATATTGTGCATGACATGTTTAAGTAGAAGCCTTTTGTTATATTAAATTATGTCCTTATGTTTGTTGGGGTTACTTTGGATTTGATGGTGTCAGCATGCAACCAGCAAGTGAAGCCTTATTTATGAACTAGTGGGTAGTGTCTATAAAGCTTGCAAACAAAGTTTGCTTTGCTGATACTGGGGCCTAGATTGATCGGCTAGTAGCATGGTTCGGTATGCTTCCATGCCGCTTTATATCAGGCTCAAACTGACACAACAGAGGGGCGATGAGAGAACAGGAGAGAAAGAGCGAGCGAGAGAGAGGGGGGGGGAGGAAGGAGAGGGAGAGGGATAAAGGGCCTCCAAAGGCCTTTGGAGGCTTTCTGCGAGTGAAGTTGGCAACGTCATTGCGGACTTCAACAAAATAAAAAAAAATGAAACAAAGGCCAAGTGCTTGTTTCGATTGGGAGGAGGGCGAAGCCCCTCCTTTAGCCCTCCATCAGGTGCAGTAGGCCTTCTCGGCCACCCCCCCCCCTCCTCTTTCTCTTTTCCTCCCTTTTTTTCTTGTTCCCTTCATCGGTTTCTCATTTTGATTGCGGAAACCATCTCAATCCACCATTGATATGGCTTGGTTTTTTGAACCGGATGGCTCAAGACAGTTCCGCAATCCTTGCTTGCAAAGCCCTTTTAGTAGATGTCTAGGAGCTATTTGTGTCATAGCAAATTGTATATAAGGCTGCATTTGGTTCAGGCATAAAGCAGACAGAAGGTTTGTATGATGTGACTTGAATCTGCAAGGCAAAATTTTGGAAGGAGGCATAACCAAGGAATAGTTTCTTGGTCAAACTTGCTTATGACGGGAATAGCTGTTACAAACAGGAGTTGTCATAACCTATTCCTTGGTGTAAAGGCTCCTTTTACGCCTACTTTGACTTATTTTATGGACATAAAGGTCATCATCCAAAAGTTATTCCAAAAAGTAGAGCCAAACAAAATTTGGCATAACTTGTGGCATAACCATCCCCATGGCCATAAAGTTTGCTATTCCCATTTTTCTTATTCTTAAGCTAAATGCAGTTGAAGAGTCTATTTCCTTTTGTATAAGAAACATAATGAGTCGCTATTTGGCCATGTATTTTGTTTTTGCGTTGCTTTGATATCTAGTAAAGTGCGGAGAGTTTTTTTTTTCCAAAATTTAATATCTTTTGCCATTATATAAGTTATTCACTATTTTGAATTGATGCTGACCACTTGTTACTGCAATTTTGTTAATTTGAGGACTCCCAAGGGAAAATAGTAGATGGAACATTTTAAGTTTATGAACATCTATATCATTTTTTAGATATTTAAGGAAATGAATAAAGTAAGAAAATTAATCAACGCTATTGGTTGTTTGGAACGTTGGAAAAATCAGATCTTGTTGGTTGAGGAAAACGAGGTTTTAAATCTCGTGGGACAAAAATGTTTCGGTTTCTCTATGGAATGGGATGCTCCGCTGTTCCGTCCGCCCAGATGACAATTTCGATCGTACATCCTGGTGGATATCTATCAGCACACAATCATTCCAACCCAACATTCTATTTTGGCTTGCAGTCTTATTTGGCTCTTTCTTATGTTTAGCAAGTCAACACATATTCATATTTGGCTGGCACTCCTATTTGGTCTTTCTCTCTTATTTGGTCTTTCTCCTTGTTTAGCTATTCTACATTTGGTTTCTCTTTACTTGGTATGTAATCGAGATATTCCTTCTTCTTGTAATTGCTACAATAGCTAGACCTTGTAATCTATATATACTCCTATTGGAGAACAATGAAATGTAAGAATTAGAAATTATCCTCAATAAAGATATTACCTTCTTTATGGTATCAGAGCCATTGAAGCTCCAACGAGCATCTCTTCTTCTTCCTCCTTCTGTGCTCTCTCATGGCCACCAGTTCATCTATCTCCACCTCCTCCAATCCCTCTTCTCCTCCACCCAACACAACGACCCCTCTCACCTTTCCATCGGCACAGCATTTTCTATCAGCAACTTGGCCTCGACTACAACGAGACATTCAGTCCGGTTATCAAACCTACCACCATTCGGTCTATTCTAAGTATTGCAATCTCTCAAGGTTGGTCCATCCGGCAATTAGATGTTCATAATGTCTTTTTACATGGCAACCTAACAGAAGAAGTCTACATGTCCCAACCGTCAGGGTTTGAGGATCGCGACCATCCAGATTATGTCTGTCATCTCCACAAATCTTTATATGGGTTAAAACAAGCACCCCGTGTCTGGTTTCACCGTCTCTCCCAATTTCTTCTCCGACTAGGGTTTGTTGCCAGCAAAACTGATCCTTCATTATTTATTTTAAGGATGAGGTCTCATGTCCTCTATGTGCTCATCTATGTTGATGATATTTTGGTAACCAGCAATGACTCCAGTCAGATTTCTCTTCTTCTTCAAAAGCTTGCTAAGGAATTTTCTATTAAGGATCTTGGTGATCTCCATTTTTTCTTAGGAATTGAGGTTGTTCGGAACTCTGCTGGATTATTATTATCTCAAAACCGCTACATTAAAGATCTTCTTTTAAAGGCAGGCATGGTTGATTGTAAACCTGTTCAGACCCCAATGGCCATGACAAAGGATTCTGATTCAGGGGGTGCTCCCCATCCGAACCCCACACAGTATCGCTCCATTGTTGGGGCTCTTCAGTATGTTACATTGACACGTCCGGATATTTCCTTTGCAGTGAATAAAGTATGTCAGTTTATGCAGTCTCCTAATACTGATCACTGGATTATGGTCAAACGCATCTTACGGTACCTTCAAGCTATAGCTGATCATGGGTTACACATTCGCCGATCCACCTCTCGCTCTCTCCAAGCTTTCTCGGATGCAGATTGGGTGGGTAGTGGGGTTGATAGGCGTTCCACTGGAGGCTATGCAATCTTTCTCGGTCCCAACCTCATTTCTTGGGCATCTCGTAAACAGAAAACAGTTGCCCGCTCGTCCACAGAGTCTGAATATAAAGCCTTAGCAGATGCATCAGTTGAACTTATCTGGCTTGAGTCATTGTTTCAGGAACTTGGCCATCCCTTACATGGTTTTCCGATTCTATGGTGTGACAATATTGGGGCCACTTATTTGTCGGCCAATCCTGTTTTTCATGCTCGCACGAAGCATGTCGAAATTGATTTTCATTTTGTTCGTGAACGTGTTGCAAGACATCAACTATCTGTTCAGTTCATCTCCATCCAAGATCAGCTTGCCGATATTCTCACCAAGCCCTTGGGTACCTCCCGTTTTAGGTTCCTAAAGGACAAGCTGAAGATTCGTGCTCCCGATTCTTCATCTTGAGGGGGTGTATCAGCACACAATCATTCCAACCCAACATTCTATTTTGGCTTGCAGTCTTATTTGGCTCTTTCCTATGTTTAGCAAGTCAACACATATTCATATTTGGCTGGCACTCCTATTTGGTCTTTCTCTCTTATTTGGTCTTTCTCCTTGTTTAGCTATTCTACATTTGGTTTCTCTTTACTTGGTATGTAATCGAGATATTCCTTCTTCTTGTAATTGCTACAATAGCTAGACCTTGTAATCTATATATACTCCTATTGGAGAACAATGAAATGTAAGAATTAGAAATTATCCTCAATAAAGATATTACCTTCTTTAATATCTTTCATCTTTTTTTTTTTGTTTATTTTTTGTTTATTATTTTCTTTCTTTTCCTTTACCGTCTTTTCTTTCCTTTCTTTTTTCTTCTCCCTTCCTTTCTTCTTTTTTTTTTTCATTTTTGTTCTTTTTGCCTTTCATTTTTTCATTTTCTTCATCTTTCTTTCTTTCTTCTTCTCTTTTTGCATGGATGGGTTTTAGAGTCATGAACCCATCTCAGTCCCATTTTCTCATAGGAATGGGACAAGATGGCTGGGAACCCCCTCCCCGCACACCAAAAAAAAAAAAAAAATCCTACAGAGATGTAAAACCTTGGTGGAACACAAATCAATTAAGATGGGCTCACAAAAAAGATTGAACAAGAAATAGCGGCTGGCCATTATCTTTACACCAACCAATCAGCAATTATATGATTGACCTTTCATTGCTTAACCATTTAAGACTATCCTCCCTTCTGCTTTTCCTTCCTTTTCTTTTTCCTTCCTCTTCTTGCAATATAGGCCAAGGCTGGACCAAAACAGCAAGATGAAGTTCACCTAGCCTGCCGAGAAAGGCGTTCTCTCTGGCTAAGGTCATTCAGTTGGCCAAACCAGTTTCAAATTGTGCGCTAAGACTTCCTGTTGTGCTAATTTGGCATTATATTGTTATGTGCATAAGTTATGTTATTTTTGGATCTCATATTGCAAATGGAATCAAGTTATGCATCTCAGAGGTCATAAGTTTGTTCTTACTTAGATTGGGTGGATGTACAATCTTTTGTTTGCATGATTTCAGTTTTAAAGTCAAGCATTACTAATGGAGCTTAATATCTCTATAACTGTCAGGAACACCCTAATAAGGTTCTAGGAAAATCTGTGCTTCAGAACTTGCACCATCATTGTGAAGGGGGCATTATATTGTTATGTGCATAAGTCATGTTATTTTTGGATCTCATATTGCAAATGGAATCAAGTTATGCATCTCAGAGGTCATAAGTTTGTTCTTAGATTGTGTGGATGTACAATCTTTTGTTTGCATTTTTTCAGTTTTAAAGTCAAGCATTACTAATGGAGCTTAATATCTCTATAACTGTCAGGTACACCCTAATAAGGTTCTAGGAAAATCTGTGCTTCAGAACTTGCACCATCATTGGGAAGTGGATATTTCAAGAGTCTGTTATTTTAGTAGGTCTTTTTTATCTAGATTTGTTATCCATCAGTTTGATCTCCTTTCCATTTTGCATATTTTTCTCCCATGACATGATTAGGAAGCCACAGCCTTTTTTTAATTTTGAAACCCCATAGGTTAGTTTGAAGTACAAGATCCCTGTTAGCAGTCATGCTCTGGTGAGAGAGAAGGGTTGGTACCATAATTTAAGTTCTCTTGTGCACACGCTGTAGGACACTTTATTGAAGTTCTTGCAAAAGTTGTCTTTGTCTGTTTGATGTTAGACTAGTAAGTCAACTGGAGAACATATTATCACTGTGTTTTCATTTATTCTGGGTTAACTAGCTTTGAGGCCCTAAGTAGGCTGCACTAAGATTTGTATGTTAAAAATTTCTGAAATCAGTGGATGTGCATGGTCTCTTGATGATTCTGAACTAACAGTCATAAATGCAATTAAGAAGTTTGCTTGCAACAATGTAACTTGCTGATGAAGAAGATGGGGGTTACATCAAGCATACTGGATAAATCTTATCCTCTGATTGTTGTCCTGCAGTTCTATACCCTTATGTTGCTTGCAACAGCATTACCCGTTTGTTATGTTTATTAAAAACTTTCTGATCAATGATTATTTATTTATATTCTTGGGTAATTGTACAGTCGGGCCTTTTTCGACAAGAGGATTTCTCAAGAAGTTAGTGGGGATGCTCTCGGAGAGGTATGATTCAATCAGATGTCACCTCAATTATGAAGCTTTCACTTGTTGTCTGAAATTGGAAATTAAGATCATGCTACTCATAGATACCTGCTATTTTATACAGGAATTCAAGGGCTATGTTTTTAAAATCATGGGAGGATGTGACAAACAAGGGTTTCCCATGAAGCAGGGAGTTCTAACTCCTGGCCGTGTCCGCCTGTTGCTGCATAGAGGCAAGTGCATTTCAGTTCCTTGGCTCAAGTGCTAACTATATGATGTAGAATAAATGAATAACGATGACTCCCATGTAACCGACACCTATATGTTACCATACTGGTGGTTCATATGGATCTTTGGAGCCATGTAAACGTCCCTTCATTTTTTCCTATGTTGCTTCAAGTGCAGGTACACCATGTTTCCGTGGATATGGCAGGCGTAATGGAGAGCGCAGGAGGAAATCTGTTCGTGGTTGTATTGTTAGTCCTGATCTCTCAGTTTTGAACTTGGTGATTGTTAAGAAAGGTGAGAATGACCTTCCTGGATTGACTGATATCGAGAAGCCAAGAATGAGAGGACCGAAGAGGGCCTCAAAGATCCGAAAGTTATTCAACCTTTCCAAGGAGGACGATGTACGCAAATATGTCAACACTTACCGTCGAACCTTTACCACGAAATCAGGTTGGTCAACTTCTTCATTCGTTATGTTTATGTATTCTGAGAATGTAGTAGCTTTCTGTATGTGACAAAATTTTATGCATAACTTCTAAAATTAGTTTTTTGTTTGCGATGTTCACAAGAAAAATGCACCCCTGGACTTCTTTAAAGCTGTTTGCATCAGAAATGTAACTTTTATGTTAAATTGTATTTCCAACATGGGGCTTATCATGGGCCCTAGCCAATTTGCCCTTTTAAACTACTTTTTATATTAAAAAAAGAAAGAAAAAGGTTAACCATGTTACTGTAAATATTAAATTGCAGGAAAGAAGTGCAGCAAGGCACCTAAAATCCAGAGGCTGGTAACTCCGTTAACTCTGCAAAGGAAGCGAGCCAGAATTGCCGAGAAGAAGAAGAGAATTGCCAAGGCCAAGGCTGAAGCTGCTGAATACCAGAAGCTGCTTGCCACCAGGCTCAAGGAGCAGCGTGAGCGCAGGAGTGAGAGTTTGGCAAAGAGAAGATCTAAGCTCTCTGCTGCCTCTAAGCTTTCTGTTGCTGCCTAAAAAGCATGTTTGATTGAAGGAAAGCAATATGCAGACGGTGGGTATTTCCACATGTTTGAGATGAATTTTGGTGTGCTGCTGATTATCTTAGGTTTTTGGATTTTGAATTGGATTCAAATGTCTTCTTGATATTGAATTCTAGACTCTGAACTATTTTTAGGTGTATTGTGTTATTTCTTTGATGCCAATTTTGAGATAATCATCTGAAGTCTTAAAATCAGAAGCGATAGGTGATGGTTAAATTGTTGCCCCTATTTGACTGTGATATTGCTGCTTGTCATGAAAGATGATTAAAAATGTCTAGGTTGAGTGGTATACGGTTGCTTCTGTCTGCATGTTATCCCAACTTGGATTGTAAACATCAAAGTGGTTATTATATTCTGTCACTTTCCTGGTGGAAATAGTCCCATTTAATCTGGTCGATGAAATTTCTTTTGCATATATTTTTAAATGTACCTCCCAAGTCCCAAGTGCACTTTGTGCTTGATTATTGGGTCACAGAATCAGTGCTAAAAAGTAGTTCTACTATTCGTGAATATTTGTTGATACTGTGAATGATTAAATTACTCATTTCCATATCCATTCTTGCGGTGTATCATTACGTTGAGTACACTCATGTTAAGAACTATATACTAATCGTTATGCATGAAATATTAATTTATTTTCCTCTGAGAAAGGAACGGAAATAATAATCAAATGACTTTTTTTTTTTAAAGATTAGGAGGGGCCAGTGTCTCTTTTGCTACCTATATCCATTCCAAGTGAAATGAATCCTCCACTTTCCCTAGCTGACTTATCATTCCCGGATCTGTTACTGCTCTTACCATTCTCTACGTTAAATAACTATGGCTCTGTTTATGATTGCTGTTGGTGATAAAGTTTTTGGAGTTTTTGGAAATAGAGTTCATAAAAATTAGAGTTTTTGAAAGTAGAGCTCATCTGTTTGTGGGGGTAGAGTTCATAAAAAGTAAATTTTTTAGAAATAAAATTTTTATACATAAAAATAAATAAATAAATAAATAAGAGAAGAAGAAGTAATAGTTTGCCAACTGAGCTATGTCCGTTTGGCCCTATCATATTTTTGTGTCACTGTAGAGTTTTTTTTGATGAGGCTTCAATCATGGGGACCTTAGCTCTGTACCTTCATTTGGTCCTGCATGCCCCACGCGCTCTGTTCGTTCTCCTCTGCAGGCAGCAGGGAGAAAGTGGTCCTGCGCTACTGTTTGCTTTAGCACCTACCAACATCAGTATCCACCAAAAGTGGTCCTTGCCCAAGTCTTTGTTTATGAATTCCCAAGCCTACCCTTATCTCAATGCAAGGAAAATTGTTTGGCACCGTCACCATTCCTATATAACCTTTGAACATTCTTTCTCATATCCAGCTCGAGTAAACCCTGCGATGGACAGATAAAAACACATCCAAAATACCATCTAATGCATAACTAACCTTATAATAATATATAAATGATTATCTTATGTTATATGAGAAAAGATCATATATTCTTCCATGAACGTGTCCTTTATCCATTCGCTAGTTTCCACAAGTCCTTGGACCATTCTTCATTTCTAAGAATTCTACAAGGTTGTATGGAATGGATGGTCGTTCACCACTCGACAATTCTTCCTGATCTCCCCTCTCTTATCTGATGGCAAGTCACCCATCCTAACCATTCCTTTGATGAAGGCTGAGAAGAATGCTCCCTGATCCTTGCTGAACTTTTTAACCACCTTTCTAGTCCTAGCATCTCCACAATACAAAGTTTGATCAGAGTTGAGGAATCCCTTCATCTGAACCAAGTCCTTGTAGTACTGGTTATCAAACACGACCGGGGTTGCGTCGAGCCCGCCGGTCACATTCTCATCCCCACCTTTTGGACACAATTCATCCAGCTTCTTTCGATACTCAGGGTTCATGTTTGGATCAGGCCGGCCGGTTCCAGATTGATTGTAGAGACGGAAGACTATGGAGAAGCATCTAGCTTCGCCGATGGAGTGAGAACCTGAGAGGGCAACCAAATCAATGATGCTTAGATTGAATTGGTAGAAGAGTTCAATGAGGGAGGTTGCGTTGGCTCTAGGACTTGGCATGATATTGTTGGAGTCATCTTGGCTGGCTGTTAAGCTATCCTTTCTGCCTAGTTTCACTTCCCAGCTGGGCCCTCCACTCTGCCAAATATAAACACACCTGATTTGAAGCAGACCAGATGACTTAAAAAACACCACTTCATAAAATCAGGCATTCAACAATTAGCAATTTATGTTTGACTTTCTGTTTTTTTTTTTTTTTTTTTTTAAATGTTTGATTCTCTAATTAGTCAAATGTCGGAATCCCACATTTCCTACATCTATTATATTTTTCTATTATCTAGAAATTCTGACGATTTATAAAGTTTGAGTAATAAAATGTTATTTGCACCAAATGCTTGCTCTCTGATAACTCATCACTGAAAGTAATCTGTATGGCATGAGTAAATTTTAGTAATAAGATAGATGGAACTAAAATCTAAGTTCTTAATTTTATCCTTTGTGTGGTCTCGAACGAGTTTTAGCAACAAGATACAATGAACTAAAATCTAATCTTCAAACAGTCCCTTACTGAAAATTACTACTAAAATATTTTTGAATAAAAACTGATACTCCTCGGTCTGATTCTTTTAGGACTGATTCGTTCAAATTGTATGAATTAGAAATCCCCAAACAGGAACTTCATGAAAAAGAAAGCTAGATCACAAACTAGTCCTAAATTTTTCTTGGTTCACAAGATAAAATAAAAAATATAAAATTGAACACTCCGAAAGAAGTGATTCTTATTAGAGTGTTATTTTACCAGTACAACTGCATCTCTTGCGGCCATGATGATGATATCGGCGCACGAGACGACCCCCGGGCATCGCTGCTCCAACGCCTCCTTGACCTCGTCGATCACCTCAAAATCCCGGAGCGAGTTGATGTTGGACAAGGCCAGCTTCTCCCCCAGCATGGTGGGTGTGTCATCCAATAACACAGACCCATCACATCCCTTAAAAACAATACCAAATTCAATAGCAACCAAAGAGCGACCAAAAAAAAAAAAAATGCAAACATGAAACTAGTAAACTTATATAAGTAAATCACCCAGATATATGAAGAGACGTTACGTGATAAGATGAAGAAGAAAAGAGCAGTTTATTAGCTGATATATAGCTTACATTCACAAAGCAGTCGTGGAACTGAAGCCTCATGACGGAGGCGGCGCTCCTGGGCTCTCGGATCATGGCTTGGTGGATCACCGTCCGCACGATTGACTCGGCCTCAGGACACGTCTCTGAGTAGTACCCATGCCTTAGTTCAGTGGCAGCAACGGCTAACTTTGGTGCAAAGAAGAGGGAGAGAAGGAGAAAGGAGAGAAGATCAGACATGTTGGATTTGTGCTGGAGGTAACAGAGACAGGAGCCGACTAAGGGTGTTTTGTGTGGTGGAAAGGCGTTCATTCCAATTTCCATGTGCCGTTGTGAGGTACACCGTATTCGAGATGTTCGATTCCCTTTTTGATGGCTGGGATTCTGTGATCATGTGGCCGGTTGGGAGATATTTTGTGGGTGGTGAAAGATTCGATGCTGTGAAATGGGCCCCCACGTTGAAGGGGATAAGGGTGGTTTTAGAGTGGGACGGCTGCTGTTGCTGAGGGGATGATTAAATGAAGGGGGAGGAACCGGACAAGCCAATGGAGAGAGGTTTCTTTGAGATCTGGCATCCAACCCGCGGCGAGGTCGTTTCCTTCCCGTAAATTTCGTCAACATATTTGTCAGTGGAGCCGATTTGGTAGGCCCAAGTTTGTCTTCTTACACCTCCAGAAGTTAATACTACTCCATTTTATGCTTAGCCATTAATATTTTATATTTTTCTTCAATAAGTTAATATTTGATGTTTAACTAAACATTGGTTTTATCTTCACATCAATTATGAAAGGTTGAAATCTTTTAGTCCTTCGAAATACATTGACAGTAGTGGAGGCCAATGCTAAAATATATGACTAATAGTAGTTGGTTCCTCTCTCTCTCTCTCACAGAGACGCCCACACATTTAAATGCACAATATGTAAATTTGGAGAAGAGACCAAAATTGCACCGACAGTTACTCAGGACATGGAATGAAACGGACAAAATTGTGCATCAACTTGATCAAGCCATGGCTGGCTGTTTTCTCTGTCTATAGTATGAATAAAACAGGACTTATTAAATAGGTTCAAGTTGGATGGATCATTGGCTCTGGCATCAACTTGCTCTTGCAGGCTATTTAAACTTTTTATGAATCTTTTCCATAGTTAGAAAATATGCAAAATTTTGTTGCACTTTTTACCAAATTAGAGTGTGGCATGTGCCGCAATAAGTTCTTAGAAAATATATAAATGATATTTTAAAATTGAAAAATGAAACCATATAACCTAAACTTGGAGAAGTTTGACTTTAATTGTACGATGGATAGTTGGAAAATTATTTAAGATGTATAGATGAGTAGCATGTACTTAGCATACCACAAATGACAATCAAGCCAATAGTTGGCTTGCTCGTGCTGAATCGATTGCACGAGAAAAAGGTCTAGGTTGGAAAAATTATTGCATGCACCTGATGTAAGTGAACCAGATAACTCCCGGAGCATAGACACGATAGATAGCGCACGATCGAGAATTGGTGAAATACAAAAGGTAGCGTGGCATGTTATCCACCATGGGATTTCCTACAGCCCAATTGCATCTGATGGTGCATGCAACATAGAGGCCTAAATTGAGGTTATGCTCTTTATATATAACAGGCTATGGGGAAGGTCACAACTCAGAATGATGGTCTAGCCAATCCAGTTGAATGTCTCGAGCTGAATAATTTTTTCCCTTTCATTTGTGGTAGGTGGTCCTACTTAAATTTCAAATATGATAAATTTTAACCATAGATAAGGGTTTAGTATTAACTCAACACATCACTCTTGTGGGAAACCATACATTTTTCTACTATTAGGACATAGACCTCGTGAAGTGTTATAGGCATGTTTAGAGTGGTTTTAGTCTAAAATCTAAACAAACTACAATTTATTTGTCTTGCCAGTTTAGGGTAGAGGAAGCTTCGATCTAACTTGATGCTGGCGTCCGTGAGATTTGACCATCAAAGTTTTTACTTAAAAATTATGAACTTTAAGGCATACTTGGCTTATTGTCTGCTGTTGTCCAGTTCCAGCTAATCTATGTCCAATGATACTGTGAAATTTGCACCAATTGAAGTTTAAGCATTTGAGAACAATTTTATTTTTTCATTGGCTATTCAATGAAAGCATAATTATTAATAGCCTACCTATTTACTATAAAAAAGGTTACAAGGATGAGTACATCCATATCCAATGTGCTATGCTCCAAAATCAAGTATCAAACTGCTAGAATTATAGTAAAGCCACATTAGCTATAAATGATCTGGAACAAATCTGAAGAAAATTACTTGTTCAGCTACAGTATGTGAAACAACATTTTTTTCTAATGCCAAAATAAAGTGTATTAAAGGAGGAATACTTTTGAGATTTCATATAACTACTTTTGACAAAAGAAAATTATCAAAAGTTTGTTAGATCCCAAAAAAAAATAAAGGCACGACCATGACCTAGATATCTTGTATCAATACCAACAAACTTCACTAGCTTGATAAGTCGACACCCTTAGAAATTTCTAACATTTGTTGTTTCTTAGATAAATTTTACCAAATGATTTTGATCAAATAATTTTTGACTCAAATCTATTCATCTTTACTCCTCTGCTTCCAAATAAGGTGATTGACAGCAATTTGGAGAAATGCAAGCAAACTCATGCCCTTGGTTAAGGAAACTCAACTTGTGGGTCACAGTCCAGAATACTTTGATGCCTGACCAACCCACTTGCTCCCCTTGGTGTGCTAAAGATAAGAACCTTTTACTGGTGCAGGGTGGACCACTGCTTCTTTTTGCTTACTTTCGCACCAGAAGGTCTTTTTGGTGGTCACCTTGCATGTCACGTGGTAGGCCTTCTTGGCCGATGCATGGAACCTCCTTCCCTGCCTCTTGGTGTGCATTGACTCCAACGGAGTGCGACTTCGCCGTGCCGGTCCAGGGGGGGAAGCCTACAGGATTGGCGTGTGAGGACGTGCAGTGAATAAAGTTGGGAGGATTTGGTAATTTGGCCAGTACAGTGATGTGCCATATTAGGTCCTTTGTTGGATGACAAGTGGCCAACGAGGATTACGGTCAAGATGTTCCACTGAAAGGGTGGTTGGGGTTTGAGCAGGGGGTGGCAAAAGTTGAGCTGACTCCGAAGCCTAAGGTGGTCCAGTCCTATTATTAGGTTTGTATCGAGGTTTTTCCCCCCGCCTTTGTTTTCTTTTTTTTTGGTTTGGAAAGATACAGGTTAGATTTTTTTATTTGGACTTTATGTGGATTAGATATGGTCGGTACTTTTGATCCAACTTGAATCATGAAGGTAAAGTACTGTTTGGATCGAGAGTAGATCAAATAGAATCATGAATTTGGATAAAAAATAAATAATTCTTAACTTGGATGACACATCTCTCTGAAGGGCTTGCCCCTGGATAAGGTTTAGGACTTAAAACCATTACCGATATCATGTTACTCATATATATATATATATATATATAAGGACAACGGTTTGTATAATTAGACAAGTCAAATTAGTTGAATTTTGAATGAGCATGGACCAAAAGGTGAATATGACTAAACGAATGCAGCCTAGCACAAGTTATTGCCACTTATAGAACTCACTAAGTGCCAAATAAAAGAAAAGTTAATTCTTGATAAAGAAATGCAGTGTATATTTTATTTCATTAGTCTAAGGCACATGGATGCGCATGACCTATTCAAAAGAATGAATATTTGATGAAAAAAATACGCGCTCGTGTGTGTGTGTATATATATATATATATATATATATATATATATATATATATATATATATATATATATATATATATATATATATATATATATATATATATATATGGATGTGTGTGTGGATGTATTTACATAATAATAGCTTCTCTTTCTTCCCTTGGATTGGGATTTTCTTGGGGAAGGCTGTTTTGGCAATCCGAGAAAGTCTTCGTATATCATGTATGATGCAATAAAATTAATGTGGAGTGCACCATCCAATCATATTAGAGTACGTAGCCATCACTTTTCAACGTGCATTTAATAATGCATTTAATGCTTACAGTTCTATTTTTTTGGTTTAAAATTTTAAATGATAAAAATATTCTTTCTATTTTAAAAAAATTATGACATCCTGCGGTCATATTATGACATCGTACATTTAAATTATGACTTTCTGCACATACAAAATCATAATTTTTTCAGAAATCATAAAAAGTGAAGGATATTTTCATCATTAAAAATTTATGAAATTTTTAAAGAATGAAAATATCTTTTCTTTTTTTTATGACATCTTGTAGTTAAATTATAAATATGAAGTTATTATTTGACTGCAGGATATCATAATATGGTTATAGGATGTCATAATTTTTTTTAAAAAATAGGGATATGTTTATCATTTAAAATTTTAAATAAAAAAATAAAATTGTAGACATTAAATATGCGTTGGAAAGTAGAAGTTATGTAATTTAATTAGATAGAATGATGTATTTTTTCTACTCTATGATGACCCATCACATCAGGAGATAAAAGGTATCCATTGTTCGGCTAGAACGTGTCTGTGTCATTATCCCCGAGTACCCAAAGTCATAGTTGGCCAATCAATCAGCCTCCTAGTATCCTTCTCTGAGAACATGGATACATCTAGAAAGCTCCCGAGGAAGATACCATATCAATGGGATACCATATCAATATGGATGGCAATTGGAACTACTAGAGTATATGTTTGATCCATGTGATCACAACAAAACAGTCACCTTCTAGCCGTATCCATAACATCAAATGAAGGTTTTCAAGGTTATAGTATAAATTAATAAAAAATATTTTTTTGGTGAATAAAAAAATTATTTTGTTTGATGAAAATGAAAAGGCTATTTGCCAGTTAATTTTCATTAATAATACAATAGTACCAAAATATGCTTTTAATTTCTTGAAATATGTGTACATGATTAGATTTTATTAGCCAATAAGTGTTTCATGAAAATCCCAACAACGATATAATTATAGCCAAAGTTTTAAATCTCGTGAGATGAAGATGTCCTGAATTCTCCATAAAACTAGATACCCCACCATCTCGTCTTTTTGTAATAATAGTTTTGATCTTACATTCCAATAGACATCATGTATATCTTTTTCCTTCCTTTTTTTTTTTTTCTTTTTTTCCCTCCTTTTCTTTATTTTTTCTATCTTCCTTTCTTTTTTTTTCTTTTTCTTTCTTTTACTTCTCTTTTTCTCATTTCCTTCTTCTTTGCTTTTACTTTTTCCCTTTGTTCCTCTGTCCTCATCCCACCGGACATAAAACCTTAGTTACAGCAATATCATTAGAATCTTGTTGGGTATTAAAATCAACAGGAGGTACACACCAAGGAGGACATTATTTATAGAGGTGAGAACTCACAATTCTAAATTTTTGACTATGCTAGGCCATCTAGCTAAAGCATATAAACCAGATGATGAATTCTATAAGGGCCTCAAAAAATATTTGTTATACTTGGACTACTAAAGAAGTTTTCATCCATAATTGGAATCTATTAGGTAAACTTCCACACTTCAAAATGGACCATGGTTATTAGGTGGCAGTTGGGATGAATTTACAGTGCTGGATGTCCAACCATGCTGTGAACGTGGTCCAAACCAATATGATGCCTTCCACACTACAAATTATGTCCTCCTGTGCCTTCTTTTGAATTCTTATGCTATAAGTGCATGCAATCAAGTAGCAAAGGAAACTCTATTTCCACGAGTGACAACAAGGTTTTCTATCTGGACGGGGGATACGTGTCACAAAAGTTCAGCTATTAAATTGTTGTCAAGTGGCAAATAGTCAACAAACCTCGATAGATAGTAGATGAAGATGGCTACGTGCAAACTTCAGATGATCGACAACTGCAAAGATGAATGGGAGTCAATTTAATTGTAGGATAGAAGGAAGAAAAAAGGAACCTAAATGACAAGAAGCATATGAGAAAGGGAAGTATTTACATGCATCAAGTTGTCAAGACTTCCTTTGTCTACTCTTGAATATTTTGTTGGTTTTTGTGGGATATCCTGTGAGGGAATGATTGCTAAAATTCAAAAGGTTACCTCTTTTGGTAGAGAATATATTCCCCATTAGAAGCTGATAGCAAGAACTTTCTATGGCAGATGTCACAATGTTTGAATATTGGGGTATTCTGGTCACAAAAGGAACTTCCAGATGGTTCAGTGGAAGCCCCATGAGAAGGAATGTTATGATTGATAGAATGAGTTTTTCACAGCCAAAGAGGCTTGCAACCTATTGGAGGTGGACAAACACCAGCTAATATAAAATGAGAGATGCTTCATCTAGTCTGATAATGATAAAGTTAGATTTGATTAAAACCTCTAACCAGCTCTCTGATTTCTTTTGATTAGGTTGTCAGCAAGCTCTTTGCATATCAACTACACAAGGTCCTTACTAAAAATTTAACATGAACCTAGAAATTTTCCTAGTGCATATTGAATTGGTGGTATCGAATATTTGGATTGGGAACCGCCACAACAAGAAACTAATTTTCACTTGATGCTTACTTTTTTTAGGGGGAAGGGAGGTATGGTTTTTGGCATTCATACAGAAAATTTTAGCTCAAAGCTGATTTATTTGATTTGTTCAAAGTGGTGACCTGTGTAGAAAGCTGGAAGCATATAAATGGCTAGCGTAATGGGTGTTTCATTTAAATCAAGAATTACCAATAACTTACTCTAATTAATGGTCTAATTTGGTTGTGTTTGTTTTCCTTTTTGAACTAGTAAAGAGGCCTCAAGGTTTGCAATGCATCAGATAAAGAATTATTGCGAGCTAATATGTTATTTTGTATATAAATGTAGACATTGTATGCTTCCTGTCCTTTGCTTTCTAATCTCTTTTTTTCTAAAAAAAAATTATTGTAACATGCTTTGTTGTGTCTTTTCATTTAAGATAAGATTCTTTTTCTAAATCACTTTGCATCAAAATACTTTATGATAGTTTATGTACTTTTGATTGGGCTCTATCCAACTTTTCTCTGGAAAAACTAATGTATTATCAAAATCATACATTGGCTTGTAAAACAATTAAAATTATATTTATTTTCTTTTTTGCTTTCTTCAAAGTGTCAAAGCTTCGAGTAGTCATGGAGTCACCGTTAGACTCTATAATAGTAGCTATATATCATAAATTTATAAAATTGTTCTATCCAAAAATTATGGACGACTACCTCCACATAGCCAAGTAAGCTTTTGACCTCCCTTATGTAAAGCCCTAAAGCGAAGCTGCAATAGAATAACAGAGAGAGTGAGCAAAAAAATAGAAGATTTCTTCAAGTAAGAGAAGTATAAGGTGTTTGGGGAGATATTTCCCTTATGGGAGCCCTCTACTAGGAGAAATTAGGTTGCAAATGTGGATCCTTCCCTTTTATAAAGACTTCATATAAGATTTAGGATTGCAAGGATTGCACCATTCATCATATATTTATAAGTTAGGACCTTTTGGATGCAAAATATTGATAAGTTGTCAAAATATCTAGGAAGCATCTTGAATATGGCTGAAATATCTATAGAGTCCTAGGAAATGAAAGCTTGTAAAGTCCTTCGGCGTTTGAGTGAATTTTTAGACTTCTTTGTTGAGGTCATGACACATAGCTTGAATGAGATAATTTAACAAAGAAATATATTATAATAATTATAGAACCTTAATAACTAAAAGTTTTATTCTCTAATAAATACAAGAATATTTCATGTGCTTTTCATGTGAAGATGAATGGATGGATTAACAAATTAGAAAAAGAGCTGGTAATGAAAAAAAAAAGCTAAAAGATATGAACAATACAGTTCTAAATTAAATACATAGGACGTGGAACCAAATTCTCAAAAAAGTAGAGTCAAATCCTAAGAATTCATATTATGATAGTAAAGATTTATTATAATTCACTTCCTACCAGTGAAGTGATATGCATTAATATACCAGGATATGGTAGTGAAGATGCACATAATATTTTACTAAAATAAAAATAAATAATAGATATTGGAGGATGGCATTGAAACGTTTGATCTTATGGTTAATAACATGCTCAACTTATCTATTTAGTTTTGGCAAAATAGAGGAAATATTAGAAAAGGAACATGAAAAGAATGTGGAGAAGAAAAAGGCATGAGAAATGCAGATGATCCAACAAGTCTCATGTATAAATTCATTATAAATGCCATTGTAAGTGTTTCAAAATTTACCTAGGTTGTCTATGTTGAGCAGCTCGACTCATGGCCTATAAGGTGATATGTTGTGAGTCGATTTTAAACCTAAAATTTACAAAAACTTGGATGATCTACCAACCTATCAAATTGAATGGTTCAACCTAGGTAGGTCAACACATATTCAACCCACTAGGATCAAATGTTAAGTAAAAAAAGTAATTCAAAAAAAATTATTGATGGCTTTTTTTGTGATTCGAGCACTAAAGAAGAGTCATCGCCTTGAGTAGTTTAAGCAAAATAAGCTTTTTCACTTCCTGCTTATTATTGTCCTCTTCTATTCTCTACTCTAATTTGATTTTCTTCCATCCCAATCCAATACATTCGACCTCTAAAAGGCCAATTAAGAGGTAAGCAACACTATTCAAACATTGCCAAAACTCCAAATAAATGCAAATTTCTATGATACAAATATAAGTATTTTTAATATTAAACTAGCAAAGAGTATACATGTGGAGAAACTAGGGATCAATATTTAAGTTGTAAGATAAATGATTAAATTATAATTATATTCGCATCAATAATCAAATAAAATTTGTAGTATATCTTTATATGTACCAAAAGTGATTGAGTAGATTTGCCTCCTTTTTTTTTCTTAATAATAGTCTGTATTAAAAAGTAAACTTTTCTCAAACCCTAAATCTCCTATAGCATAATAGTAGTTTAAAAGAAGATATGTAGCCCGCACCTTTTAGTATTTAACTCAGATAGTCAAAAATATATTTTAAAAATAAGGCATAGGACCTATGTTTTACCATGTCAAACTGTAAACAAGATATTAGTAGAAGAAATCATTTTAATCCATAATATAATGACACATATAGTCCATATGTTCATTTAATTGAATTTTAGGATATGACTATGATATCCTTTTGGCCCAGCTATTTATCACTATTAAATTTTTTTGAAATATTTGCCATCTATGGTTATCAGTATTTAATTGACATCTTTTAGAAAGTAAAATATATTTAAACTTGATCTTTATATTTAAGTAATTTCTTATGTAGGCTCATATATTATAACTTTTTTTGGTCACAATACCATTTTAGTGAACAATGGTGTAATAATTAAAGATAATTAGCAACAGTTAATAGGCTTTGTCATTTCAAAATCTTGACATCCAAATTTTCAATCTTTTTTTTATTAATTATTAGTATCTCATGTATTCCTATCATTTTATTATAATTTCATGAAATCTCACTATTTAGTTATAACACCATTTAACTAATATATATAAATTTATATATATTATAACTAATATATCATGTTCTTCATCACTTGTGTTTCTTTTCAAATTTTACCATAAATTTAATAGATGATCACAAAATAATTTTCTTTTAACATAATGATGCCTATGTTTAAGTACTTAAATAATTAATTTATTCTATTCTTCCAACTAAACAAGTCCATGAATGAAATCATATTATAAAAGACAACTATTAGGTTGCTTAGTAAGAAAAAGAAAAGGTAACTATCAAATTCGATTCAAACTTACTAGGTTTTATATAACAATGTTTGAATTTAGAATCATGTGACTTGTATCCAAAAAACACGGAGCTCTCTCACTCCCTCAATTGAAAAGTTTTCTCTTTAAATAAATCAAGGATATTCATATAAGTATTTGATCATATAAGGATAAGTAGACTCCTCTAGAAATAAGATTGATGGTGAGAGTTTTGGCTCGAACTCATGTAGTTGGTTATGCAATCAATAGGCAACAAATCAGTAGTTAAAATGCCTTTTCAACTTATAACTTTTAATAAGGTTAATGTGGGAATCTCTTTAAACTTGGGCTATCCTACAAAGTCTCTAGTGGTATGTTAGGGTTGTTGTAGTCATAGAGTTAATTTTCAAACTCATATAACTTGCTCACTAGAAAGAGGCCACAAGTGGTATCTAAACAAACACAGCATATTTAATCAATTTTTTCAAAGCAATCATAGAATTGCTTGCGAAAAAAAATAGATTAAATATAGTAGTTAGGAAATTTTTTAATAATAAATTTTTAAATGAATTCAAGCAAAGATCTTTTATCGAAATATACCAAAAATTTTGAAAATATCCCATGATATATTATCCCAAGCAAAAAGTCATTCTACTTTGACCAAATGCCAGTAATCCAATCTCTTAAATATAAAAAATAGAGAATAGCATAAGCCTATATATTTTATAGAAACTTTGAAGGATTTATTATTTCTAAGATGTCCAACAAAATTGAAAAATATTATCTAGCATTTTCACGGCATCAAATGCTTTAGTACCTTAAAATTTTCATGTAAAACTGTATATACATTAAAGAATAGTGAGATAATAAAAGCAATGATTTAGTGCTTCTCATAATACCTTCTTTATTATTTTTATTAATTATGAGTGTCACTTGTTTTTGATTAAATAACAGCAGAATGCAACAATGCTTTATATAGTAGGATGAGAAAAATCCAAAAATCTCATATGTACTAGTGGATGAAGTCCTTATCTTATTATTTCTCGAACTTTATTTTAGAACTATAGTAAAATAAATTGAAATAGGCTATACTTATAAATGAGTGAAAAGAAAAATGAGCAAGAGGAAGAAGCAATGGACGATGGATTCTGGCATTGAACAAAAGAACTTACTATCTAAAAGCTTTTAGCATCTAATCAGATTGGTTTTACAAGATATTAGTTAGCAAGAAAAATTGACATTGGAGTTAGCAGTCATAGAAGGAAAGAGAATGGAAGAAAATAAAAGAAAAAAAACAAAAAATATTTTGGTATCTTTTCCTTCTTCTACTATCCAAAGATCTACTAAGATAACAAAAAAGCAAGGGGCGTCAATTCATAACTTTAAGCAAAAAAAAAAAATACAATCTTAATGTGCAAGACTTGAGGCTTAGCATTAAACTAAGGAGGCACAATATATAGAAATACAAAAAAGATCCAAGAAAGTTTATAATGTCAAATGGCCATTTTTTTTGCATACTTTAATATGACGAGTCATTCCTCAAATAGCTATCCAGTGCATCCTCTTTAGCTATCCCAATTAACAATATAAGTTTTATAATTAAAAAAAAAAATATGTACTATATAAATAGTTAAACTTATTTTGTTTTCATAATTAAATAAGTATTACTTTTTGTTCTCTTCTCTCTAAAATATTTATGTAATTGAATTAATATAAGTTATATTTTCAGATTATACTGATTAACCTTTTTTTATTTATTCACTATACAGGATTGTGGTTAAACTTTCTTGAGATTAATAATGATTTTCATCCATTATGTAGGATCGTAGGATCATAGTACATATTTTTTTATTTTTTACTATGAATATATATGAATTTAAAGTTACAATTGTATTTTAGAAATATTTTGACCCTTTAGTGGGTATGTAAGAATTTGATATATATAATTTATGCACATCGATATTTATTATTATTATGAATGCAAATTGATTTTAATTTATAAATCAAGTAATACAATATATACTCTATATGAGGTTATTTGTTTTTTGAACAAAAATCATTAGTGATGATCTCTTATTGTCACCATAAATATATTTAATGGTTACATAACTTTTGGTTACACGAATTATCACTAATATTGTATACTTTTAGTGATGATATTATTTGTCACTAATGTTATTTTATTTGAATGACAAAAAGTATTGTCACTAATATGTTAACATTATTGGTGACTTTATTGTCACTATGAAAAAATATTATAATGCTACTTGTGTTACTAATAGTGATAATATCAGTAATAGTATTTGTAGTACTATTATCATAAATTTTAATGATGAAATTATTCACTAATAGTAATAACTTTTATGATGGTATATTATTGATATTATTATTATAAATATTAGTGATAATAGTGTGGTCACCATTGAGTTGACTAATAGTGACCAACTTTGAATATCGTCACTAATATATTCGTGACTTGAGTATTAGTGACAATGAGTGACGATCTAAATTATCATCACTAAAACTATTAGTGATGATGTTTTATATTTTCAGTAATAATTTTTATTATTATGCTAAAAATCTAATTTCTTATAGTGTGTCTTAATCGTACCCATGGTTCAAAACCTAAACAACATCTTAAAGGTGAGCATATTCATAACTTCATGCTTGTTGAGGATATGCTATATTTAAATTTTAAAACTCTCCTTTAACACAAGTAGTGCCATCCACACCTCTCTACCTCCATGACAATGTCCAAGACCTCTTGCCTCCTTCCTCCTCCCACCACCACTACAGATGAAGACGATACCATTTTATTTTTTTAAAAAAATGGAGATAGCAATAGTAGCAATAATGATCATGGAGGAGGAAGCCCCAAGTGTATTGATTAGCAGTTCATAACTTACTTTTTGACAAGCCTTTTCCAATCTCATGTCGTTACTATCTAGAGCCATCATCATTTAACCTTTGGGAACATTGGCTATAGTGGTTCGATCTATTGTGCCAAGTTTATTTGCTTGTACCAGCAAGTCGCTACGACCTCACATACCTCGGTATCATTGTTAGGGAAGGCTTAAGACTATTGAGAACATATTGTTATGGTAGTAAACCATCTAGAACTTCTATGATAGTATAGGAGCCATGGAGGCTTGTCTTGAAGCATTCTCAAGTTCGAGATCAAAGTTTGAGTGCTTCAAGAATTTCAAAAGGTAGAGTGAATTCATGCAAGCATGAATAAAAGCACCAAGAATTTCAAAACTAGATAATTTTTTCCAAAAGTAGCCTAAGTCTAAATAGCCAAAAACAAATGGATGTGTTTGTGCAATTAACAACCACCCATGGATATAAATTGATGTCTAATAGCCAAAAGTAAGGGATAGAGAATAAGCTTATATCTAGGGAGGGGATAAGTAGATAATCAAATGTATATTTCTATTTTACCAATTTTATGAAATTAACTTACACTATGAAAAAGGAAAGAAGTTATCCCTCTAGTACTTTTTACCCTAATCCATCTTTAAACGCAAAAAAATGAGTAGAAAGTTTTGTCCACATAATAAAATTCAAATTGTTGCAAAATCCAATGAATATCAGGTTGTTTTTGGATTGGGAATAACTGGAGGGATAACTCCTATTCCTATTCCTGAAATTGCCAAATAGCCTTTTAGACCAATGGAATAGGGCCATTCAGGCTTATGATGTCTAAGAGGATATCCCTTGCCACTTGCATCATAGATCAATTTTATAGAAAGGGGAGAAATAAACATTTTTCTTCCCATGATGTAGTTTAATTACTATATTACCTCCCAAATTTTCTTATTAGCTTTCTTAAACACATAAAAGAGTGGGAGAGCAATTATATTCTGTGTTAAAATCCAAATCATCATAAAATCTAATGTGCATCAAATGCATCGTTTTCTTTTCCTAATCTCTCATCCATTCCTCCAACCAACCATCTTTATCCATGGAATAAGCTCATCTCTACTAATTGTATTTATGGTTCAGCATGTGAGGTATTGTCTGCTCGAGCTTATGGGACTTACGAATTTGTCTTTTTGCATTCCGATCTAAAAAGCTCCAATCAAAAGAGAGTCTGTGTACGGACTAGAAGAATTCCATAGCTGCAAAGATACTCTCCTACTTGGGTGTCACAGTTGCAGCTAAAGATTCATGGTTCAATATGTGAGGTATTGTCTATTCTGATCCATGGTTCTCATAATTTTGTTCTTTTAGATTCTGATACAAAATGGAATGGATGGTCATTTTCTATATAAATTAGAGATTCACAATTAATATGAAATTAATGATATCTTTCTTCCTACACCACAACACCATCTAATCGAATAAATCGAATGGCAACAAACAATTTATTCCGAAATCAAAAAACAACACAAAATACTCCACCCCTCACATTGTGTGTCACGTGTGCCGCACCTGGCGGGTGCTAACCGTCGAGGGCTCGAACCCGGTACCGAAACCTCTCTCTGTACGAGCCTAAACCTTGTACACCCAAATAGCCGTTTTGGCGGGCGAGACCGGATCCAGGAGAGAGCGAGCGCGGCGTCGATGGGCAGCAGGCAGAAGCGCGGCCGCACGCAGCGGCGGCACTTCAAGCAGAGCCGGGAGAACGTCTGGAAGCACAACCCCAAGAGGACCCGCCTCGACGACCCCTCCCTCGACGACCCCAACTCCAACTCCAATCCCTCATGGGGGCTCTTCGTCAACCGAAACCCAGGGTTTGGGGAGTACTACAAGGTCTTGTCATCTCTTTTTCCCTCTTCCCAGGATCCATTCTTGGTGCACTGAGCTTAGGTTCTTTCAAGATACTATGTTTCGAGTCATCTGTAATGCTTTTAAGCGTTATGGATGTGTTACTGATTCTTATTACTGCCTTGAGGATTTAAAAGTTCTGGTGGTGTTCTCAAGTTACCATCCTGTTTAAAGATTTCGATCATAAAGTGAATACTTATGTAGTTGTGATGTCCCAAATCGACGCTTTTATTAATTAATACGTGATAGAAATGTGGAATGAGAAGCATTTTGAAACTGTGGTTAATGAGTTTGAATCAATCTTCGGCGTTATGTAAATAAATTTGGTAGCATTCTATAAAAGGATTGTTTATGATGGTCTGAAACATGTTGGGATTGCAATTCTGAATTTTGTTTAATAGTAAACAAAGGTCGTGCCTCAATTATTTCATGCAATTAACCAAGTGCCATTAGTTGGTAACTAGTAGGAGTAAGAATTTGGGTTGTACACATTGCAAACTTGCTGTCACATAATGAGACATTATTAATCAGGGCCATGGTTGTGCTCATTCTGGTGGAATACATGTCAACAACAAATAATGTAACAGGTGTATGATATCATATTTTATAAAATATGAGAAGGAGATTTTCATCTGCCTGTCAGTAATGTTTTCAACAAGTCAATATCATAAGATGTAGAATATGTAGAAGACAATATTTATTATGAAGATGAGACTAGAAGAGAATGTGAATATTTGCCTAGTCTTGCGGTTACGAGAACATTTTTGCATATTGTTACATTTTCTGTTAACTGACTCTATGCATCTTCAACCAAGGTTCTTTTTATACTTGAAGAGGTAAGGTATTATGTTCCAAGTTCTAAAGATACAAGTCATACTTCTGCAACAAGCTTTGCCCATGTTCTTTATGGTTCAGCTTCTCATTAACAATCATCTTTGTAATGGTTTTAACTTCTTCAAAAGTTCAAAGTTGTAAAAGAGTATTGCAGTTTTATTCTTTTTTCCTGAACTATTCATATTGATAAATATTATTCTATATACTATGAGCAGTGCGTATGCTATTTGAGTAGCCATTGTTCAAAGTCTTCAGGCCATCATGAATCATAATGTTCTAAATGCATCATGTTTCTTGATCAATCAACAATGATGGTATTACAACTTTTGACATCTAATGATGTATTTGTGAATACGAAATTGCTAGACTTGAATGTTCCAAATTATTGTAGATGTCTCCCCAATTGTATTTCTGATAGGTTGTTGTTTAAAAGCTCTAGTTTATATGTATTATGTGCTCTCACATGGTTTTAGCTCTATTGGTATGTGTTTTGCTAATCTTGTTGCAGTTCTTGGGGGGTTAAGGTTGTGGCTTGAAAATGTCATTGAGAATGATCAAAGTGCTTGATGACATATAAGTCAAGTCTTACTAAGATTTTTCATTTATAATTGAAGGAGATATCATAGGCTAGTGCTGTATGAGTCTTTTGACACAATGTCTAATAAAAATCTTGGAACTTTTAAAGCTTAATGATTTTCTTGATATTTATTAGCATGGTTGATCATGCAGTCTAAGAGTTTATTTTTGGGTTGTTCTAAGAAGCTTTTGATGCTGACTATCTACAACTATGGTTTGAATAGTAGATATATATCATATCATAAATTGTTAGAATTTCTAATGACTGCTAGCTCTGTTCAAATTTTAAATATCTAGAATGTCTAAATTTGCTAACAGGAGCAAGGCATTGTGCCTGAAGATGAGTGGGAAGAATTCCTTTCTTTACTCCGAAAGTCACTGCCAGCTGCATTTAGAATAAATGCCAGGTGATTTTGCATTATGCTCACTGTCACATTTATATTTCATACTAGCGTAGTTTCAACTTGAATATACTATGAACATGGCATTATGATAGATTTCTATTTATTGCCCTTGCCATTTTTTCTGAAGGGTTTTGCTCAAAATATGTTACAGAAGGTTGTATTCTTTTATTTGCTTAATATCTTATAGGTTTTCTTATTTGGGTGTTCCAGACCAAAGTAGTTCAGAGAAGGGTTGTTAATTGTGGTCCTCTTATTTTGTCACAAGGTTATGGAACTCTGGGTTTCAGTTACTATCTGCAGCTGAATTGTCTGACTTTCTAAATGATGATAACTCTTTTGTAGCAAGACCTCTTTGGTTCCTCTGTTTCTCAATTGTTTCCTGCATCTTTAGCTGATCTTAACAAACCTCTCCCAGTCATCAATTAAAAAAAAAAAAATCAATTAGCACAGTGTATAACCACATCAGTCCACTGAGATATGCTAAATTAATGATAAATTCATCTGCCAGAATTCACATTATGTAGCATGTGGATAACCGTAATAATTTTTAGCAACAAGTTTTATGATATCAAGGTCTGGTCATCAACATGGATGCTTTTGCCATTATTGTTCAAAGGTTATATTTTTCATGGAGAAAGTTCATTCACACAATTCTTTACAATCAGGATTAAGTTTTTGCATCTCTTCCGAGCACCACACATACATTCAAGGCTTCTATTTGCTTTTTTTAACTCATGATCTTTCACTTCATATCACTTCATGGTGGTGCCAAAATGCACTTTACCCTAAATATATTTTTCACAAGATGTCTCTACCTTTATTTCAGTGCTCATTCTATGTTAAGATGCCTTCATTGTCCACTTTTGACATTTAGCTGCTCCTCCATGTTGTTTACTATAAACATTACCTAGAAGTCGCATAATATTTGGAAATCCAATAATAGGAACGAAAAACATCATGAAGATCCACTTTATCTTATGTTAAGATGCCTTTGTTGTCTACTTTTGACATTTTGCTGCTCTTCCATGTTGTTTACCACAAACATTACCTAGAAGTTGCATAACATTTGAAATTCTATGATAGGAATGAAAAACATCATCTACATCCACTTTATCTTATTACTTTTGGTGTCTTCATCTAGATCACTTTTACAAAAGTTTGAATGTTGCTTTTGCATCAGTTGTAGACTGAGACTCCAGTTTTGTATCTATTCCTCCAACATGCATTTCATTAACCACATTCGTTTGGCCTGTTTAGAACCTAATGCATCAAAATTTACCATTATAACTGTTTGCATATAAAATTCTTCAACTTTCCTTCGTGAATATTTGTTGTTGAATTATTGATAAAAAGCAAAAGTCACAAGCTTTTGGGGATGACTCTTGGTGGAGGCGCAGGAAATTTTTCGTCCATTAGTCTCATCACCACAAAGTTCTTCCTGTATCTTTACTCCTACAAAAAGGTAAATTATCATTTAAATGTTACACCAGCCTTATCCAATGTTGTCAAAAGCACTTTAGGCACTTGCCTAGGCACTTAGCGAGTCAGGGAAACCTGGAGTGCCTTAATAGTCCTTAGGTAAGGCAAGTTATCTGAGGCGATGCCTGGGCAACTGCCTAGGACAAAACAAGAGGCTCTTGAGCAAGTGTCCTCTCCAGTGTCCAGCTCTATTGTATTGGTCGTTTTCTTGATGATTCTTTTAGTGCTCTATTACTTTCATTTAAGGGGTATCTTTGTTGATTTGAACCCTTATAAATAAAAGATTACTTTTTATATGATGTTTTGAATGATGTTTTGATGTAGTGCATCGAGTCACTGCTTTTATTTTATTTTATTTTATTTTAAGTGTGTTCTATCCTGATTTAATTTATTGGGATCGGATGGCTAGGTTCTCCTAAGTCAAATTAAACCAACAACCATATCCCAACAAACTACTTCAAATATATCCTTATCCTACAATCACTCAAAACAAACCTACAACCATATCCTAATAAACCAATTCAAATATGTCCTTATCCTACAACCACTTAAAACAAACCAACAACTATATCCAACTTGGTGGTGTCATGTATAAATTTGACATGGGAAGAAGAAAAAAAGGAGAGAAGAAAACTTTGGAAGGTTTGACTTATGCTTCTATCTTGAATCCCTCCTTTTGGGATCGTCGTCGCCTCTTCCTCGCGGATGGATCCATCTTCGGCTTCTTTCCTCCTGTGACTTTTGGCTCCCTCTTCCCCATCTTGAAGCCTATCATCGCGGTGCTGCTCTTCTTGGTAGTTGTGGATATCCTGCATCCCGTGAACCAGTTGAGACTTGAACTTCTTCAATATATTCCTGCACTCAAGGTAACAGATCCACCCATAATCGTACCTCATGCTGCCTCATACCCCATCATTAAAATCTAGCCATCTAAACTCAGTTTTAAGCCTAGAATGAACCTAGTCCTTAGTGTTTTATGTTGGAATTAGTATATGTAATTGGTCTTGAAAAGTTTGTCTCAGTCATGTAACTTTCATCACTATTATTTAATAAATTTTGAATATATTGCTGATTTCTATTTAGTTCCAACATTGGCCTTTAAGAGTTCATTTGAATAGATCGCATAGTATTTAGATTTACAACATATTACATTCGTTCTTTTTTTTTTTCTCTCCTATGCTTCATTGCTACGGTAGCACGCTTCAGTACCGTATTATAGTGTCTCTTTAAATGCATCAAGTGGTATCAGAGCAAGTTTTGACCTTAGGGATTGATTTTAGCTTACATTTAGCTTTTATTAGGTTGCATCTTATTTAATCATCATTGCATATTTGCTGTTAAAATTTA
The DNA here is from genome assembly GCF_000442705.2 of Elaeis guineensis. Taxonomy (NCBI): domain Eukaryota; kingdom Viridiplantae; phylum Streptophyta; class Magnoliopsida; order Arecales; family Arecaceae; genus Elaeis; species Elaeis guineensis. The sequence continues at coordinate 5,453,763 of NC_026005.2, forward strand.
TTTTCTTGTAAGCCTTTGTTCGTTCTCCAGAAAATTCATAGAAAACTCTGTTGCTGTCCTGAAATTAGAACCCTCTAATTGGCACTATTGTCTGCTGTCCACGACTTCTTAAGCCCCCATCTCTCCATTATAGAGCCGTTAGTACATTAGAATGGCAAACAACCACCCCAAAAACCCTAGAGATTGGAGAGAGGCCTATGAACGACAACAAGAGTCCATTAGAAACATGTAAACCCAACTGAACCAAATACAACAAATGTTAGAGGCTTTGAATACCCAACATCAGCTTGGTGGAGGGGGATTAATTGAATCAGAGAGTAACCCTGAGATAGAAGCCAACCATCCTCTTAGGAGAAACCGTCCAAACCAATGTCAAATGAACACCGCACGTTGGGATCAGGGTACCAAAGTAGATGTCGGTGAGTTCGAAGGTAGGTTAGAACCTGATGAGTTGTTGGATTGGATTGACAAGATAAAACAATTTTTTGAATGAAAAGAACTACTTGAGGATAAAAGAGTCAAAATTGTCATCCTTAAGTTGAAAGGCCATGCCCTAGTTTGGTGGAAGCATGTACAAAATGATAGGGTTCGAAAGGGTAAAGAGAAGATTGCAACTTGGAAACGAATGAAAGAGAAGCTTAGGAGTAAATTCCTTCCAGCCGATTACCGATAAACTTTATTCCAAAAGCTTCACAACCTTAGGCAAGGGTCTAAAACGGTGCAAGAGTACATCGAGGAATTCTATAACCTTCAGGCCCGTAATGATCTTAGGGAGAATGAAAAACAGCGGATAGCTCACTATCTTGCTGGACTTCACCCTCAAATTCAGGATGAATTAATTTTTTATAATTTTCAGCAAATAGATGCGGCCTATAGTCACGTACTTAAGATTGAGTCTAAGTTGAAGAGACAGACATTCCGACAGGATAACACTAGTGGAAAGTTTTCTATAGGAATCAATCAGCCCTGAAAAATGACACCCAATTCCCTCCGAAACCTATTGGCAGGGTTCGCCGTACCGGGCCGAACTACCTGGTACGGGGCGTATCGAGCCGGACCGATGATCAAACGGTCCGGTTCAGACCTTTTTTTGGAGAAACACCCCGAACCGGTATCGAACCGAGCAGTTCGGTCCGGTTAGCTTCCATACCATCCAAAATCGGACGGTATGGTCCGGTTCGATCCGGTTCGGCGTGAATCGAACCGTACCGACACCCCATGTGCCTAACGTGACGAGGGGGGAGGGGGGGTGGGGTCGGAGATCACATGCATAAAAGAACCCTTACCCTGCTTTGGAGTTCTCTGAGATGTCTCAGAGAACTCCCGAGGGTCTGAAGGTCTCAACGAAACCGTTGAGACCTCCGAAAAATTAGAAAAAAAGAAAAAAACTCTGTCAAATTGCAGGAGTGGTTCGAGGAGAGACTGATCTTTGGCCGGAGGTAAGATAATACATTATTTTCTTAGTAAATATTTTTTTTTATTTTTGTTGTTAAAAATAGGATAAGAATGAGAAAGAATGAAAATAAGAGAAAATCATGCCAAAATCTTGTGATTTTGGCATGATTTAATTATATGTGATAGATCTTTGGAAGATCTACACGATGACACCAAAATTGTTAATTTTTGTTAATTATATATTTTTTAAATATTTTTAAATATTTATTTATTTAAAAATTTAAAAAAATTTAAATTTTATGAAAAGAAATCAGAGTTTGGGAATCATGTTTAGAATGATTCAAACTACTTAAATCTAATTTCTAATTTTTTTAAAAATATTTGAAATTAAAAAATTATTTTTTTAATTATTTAAATTTAAAAATTTAATTATAAAATAAAAAATATATAAAAATAGTGTTATATTTTAGTTAATTTAAAAATATTATTTGAAGCATATAACATATTTATTTTGAATTTATAAGTTTTAAAATAATTATTAAAATTATTTTAAAATTATATATAATTATTTTAATTATCATTAAACTATCGTGTTTTGTTATACTTGCATATATTTATAAGAAAAAAAATTAGAGCATGACGTTCGTTCACTTTAATTAATCAGCTATTTTATAGTATATATTTATTTATATAAAAATTATTAAAAAAATAAAAAAATAAAAAATCAGTGTTAGTTTTGAAATTGAGAATAATGTTTAGAATGATTCAAAATAATTGAAATATTTGAATCTAACTTGAGATTTTTTTGAAATTTTTTTTGTAAATATTTAAATAGTAAAAAATATTATCAAATAAAAAATATATGTAATTAGTGTTATATTACAGGTAATTCGAAATAATTAGTATTTTGTTATATCTGCAGAAATGAGTAAGAAGAAAGATCAAGAGCGTGACATCGGTTGGGATCATGGCGAGATGCTCTCGGCTCGGCATTATTGGAGGTGCAAATGGTGCAACACAGAATTCAAGGGAGGAGGAGTGACTAGGTTGAGGCAGCATCTAGCTGGTGGTTATCCTGATATGTCGATGTGTCGGAAATATCCGCAAGAGGTTCGACAATTGATGAAAAAGTACTTTGTTGATTCGAAAGCAGCGAAGGAAAGGACAAAGCAGAAAAAGACCGAAGTAGACCGTCGAGTTGCAGATTCACCTTCTTATCACTCTAGAGAGTCAGAGGAGGCTTCTGCTCCAGATGATGAAGAGGCACAGATTGAGGCTGCCATTCATGCGAGCTTGGCGGATCAGTACCAGCAGGAGGAGATGGCCCGGTACAGAGATCGATTCGGACCATCATGCTACGAATCAGGATCTGGATCAGCGACTGGTAGGGAAGAATTCGAGTTCAGGAGGACTACCTCAGTCAGAGAGTCTGGTGGTAGAGGGAGCAGACGCAGCATGTCTTCTTTGTTGGGAGCTTTTGGCTGTAGGAGGAGGTCCTCCAAAGATATTCCAGCAAGAGCCAGCATTCAGGATTTGGATCCACATGCTTTGCCCAGCAAGGATTCAAAGCAGCAGAGAATTGACAGTATGCTGAAAAAAGATAAGAAGAAGGATATGTGGCGAGCTATTGGATCATGGTTTCATTGCAGCCATATTCCAGCAAATGCAGCAGCCAATCCTTACTACCGATCTGCTATTTCAGTCATAGAGGCTGCCGGCAAGGGTGTAGATCCTTCAGGACCTAAGGACATTTATGGTCAGCTTCTTGACAGCAATAAGGAGGATCTGCAGAGATTGATTGCTTCTTACAAAAATAAATGGCCTACATACGGTCTGACAGTGATGTGTGATGGTTGGACAGGTCCTACTAGGTGGAGCATCATTAATTTTTTGACATACTGTGATGGAAAAATATTTTTTTACAAATCAATCGATGCTTCAGATAAGATGCACGATGCCACATATATCCTTGGTCTGATGGAGGAGGTAATTGATTCAGTGGGTGAGCAGCATGTCGTGCAGGTCATCACAGATAACGGACCACAATATAAGGCTGCCGGAGAGTTGCTGATGGAGCAGCGACCGCAGATATACTGGACCCTATGTGCTGCACATTGCATTGATCTTATATTGATGGATATCGAAAAGATTCGCAGGGTGCAGCAGGTAGTGGAGATTGCCCAGACCATTACTAGATTTATCTACAACCACACATGGGTTCTTTCATTGATGCGGACGTATACTGGGGGGAGATCTTACGACCGGGTATCACATGGTTTGCTATCAACTACATAGCACTTGATAGTCTTCTTAAGAAGAAAACAGCCCTACGTCAGATGTTTGTCAGTGCCGAGTGACAGGAGAGCAGATATGCGAGGGCCGGTATTGATGGAAGTCATGTGGAGAATTTGGTGACGAGTCAGTCATTTTGGCAGCGGGCTGAGAAAATAGTGAAGGCTATCAAGCCTTTATATGAGGTGCTTCGCACCGTGGACAGTGAGAGATACCCCCAGATGGGCTTCCTATATACATGATGGAGAAGACAAAGAAACAGATCAGTGAGAATGATCCCAAGCATGCTCAAGAATTCATTAACATTATTGAGCACCGTTGGGACTATCAGATGGGCAGAGATTTGCATCTAGCTGGTAAGTTTGGATTCAAGAATATTTTAAAATATTTTTTCGAAGTATGAAAATAAAATTGTGCTTAATCAGTCTTGAAATTTATCTGCAGCTTATTACTTGAATTCGAGATTTCAGTATACTATTCCGGAGATAGATATGGATAGCGAGCTTCTTGCTGCTCTTCGCAATGTCATATATAAGATGGTGTCCGATCCAGAAATCGCATCGTTGTGTCTGTAAGGGATATGCTAGTTTAAAACAGATGTAATTATTTAACTGAATTCAATCTGATATATTTATAAATAATAAATATATTTTATTTCAGACGAAACAGTTTAGAGAGGGATCAGATAGTTTTGGAGTCCCATTAGCTATCGTAAGCAAAAAGTAGATGAATCCAGATAAATTATATATCAATAATGAGCAATGTAGATTGATATGTAATTTTGCTTAATAATATCATCAAATTTGATATATAATTTTACTTTTGTAGCTGAATGGTGGATTCATTTTGGAACGTCAGCAAAAAATTTGAGACATATGGCTGTCCGTATTCTTTCTCAGACGGTCTCTGCTAGTGGCTGTGAGCGTAATTGGTCCACTTTCGTCCTTATCCACAGCAAACAGAGAAATCGTCTGACACAAAAATGCCTCGACGATCTTGTATATGTTTACTACAATCTGAGGTTGAGGCTAAAATATATTCAGGAGGAAGTTCAGTTGAAGTACACTGATCCGACGCTGGATGATTATGCCGACGAGGATGACGATCCGATCATCGGATGGCTTGCAGGTCAGCAGCAGGAGCCAGAGCTTGATGAGCCAGGATCCCCTCCACGACCAGTCAGTGTGGTGGCAAGGGAGATCAGGATGGATCCAGGGCAATGGGCAGAAAAAATATTCCACATAGGGTTCCAGCTGATCAGCCACAGTCTGAGGAGACACAAGGGACTCATTCATCACATGACTCGCTATCCGATACATCTTCCCAGAGATTCGAGCGAGAGATGTATAGACATTCCTCCCGGCAGCCAGCAAGAAGGCATCCATCTTCCCAATCACAGGAAACTCAGTCACAGAGGGGCACAAGGGGGAAAGGAAAAGATAGTTGCACGTGCACCACTCTCGAGAGTACAGGAGCGATCTGGTTCAGATACGGACACCAGGGAGAGTGATGATGATACTGGTAGTAGTAGCCATGGATCTGATGATCAGGGAGGAACTAAAGGACAGGAGACCACCGTTTATGAGACAGCCACAGGGTGATATTCGATTCACCAGTGAGTCTCAGTTTACGCATGTCACACAGGATAGGGATCATGGTGGACGAGTCGGTAGAGATCGTGGGGAGCCGATTTCATATAGACGACGGGCTTCTAGAGGTCGTCCAGCACATGATGCAGCTGCGGACGATCTTGCACGTGGAGTAGGGTCCATGGATGTATCTGCATCATCCTCGCATTATGGATCCTATTATCCACAGTCACCTTATGATCCATATGCATATGGTGCATCCGAGGCATCATCTTCTAGTGGTTACTACCCTATGCAGTCTGGAGCAGCTTCAGGATCAGATTTTGCACTGGCATATTTGGATGGGCTCCTCCACAACCGTACCATCATCTCGAGGATACTTCTCAGAGTCAGAATTTTAGCGAGAGGTCTGAGATGTCTTACAATCCAAAGAGGATGCCTTATGGGATGATGAATATTCGAGAGTACGGTGCAGCTTGGCTAGAGGGTTGGATTGATTTCTCTTCAGACTATGTTGATGATCCAGATATCTACGAGCGTCACAGACACTCGACAAAAAATTAAATGCAGAGTACATCTTAAGGTTCGTATATCAGTTATTGCGCTTTGTACTTAAATATTTAGATACATTTTAATACATATTTTATATATTTTTTCTTTAGTTTTAAGATGACATAGTTGAAATATAATGTAAATAAATATATATTTAAAATTTTGGATCAAGAGTCTTTGTACCGCAATCTAACTCCAAATTGAACCCAAATATGTCAATAATATGCAATATAATGCCATATTAAGGTTGTATTTATCAATTATTAATTTTAAAAATCAAAAAAAAAAATTGAAAATCGAAAAAAATTATGTACCGGTATCGGATCGGTACGCCCGAGCATACCGTGTGTCGGTACGGTACGGTACTGATACCGTACCGTACCATACCGGTCCGGCACCGGCACGCCGTCCGGTACCGGTACAGCAAACCTTGCCTATTGGTGATACTAAAGGCAAGGAAATTTTAGGTTTCAAACCCTCAGGAACTAGTATCACTTGTTACAAGTATAGGCATCCAAGTTATAAATCATCTGTATATCTTTTGAGACAATTTCAGTCTAGGACCAACTTGATAGAAAATGCTAATAAGAGTGATTAGGATGGAGTAGAAGTGCAAGAGGAAGACACTGTTGAGGATAGTGAGGTCCTAGATGAGACTGCTGAAACTACTGAGCCAAACCTTGTAATCGGTCGAGTCCTTGTAGCACCTAAATCTACCAAGGATGATTGGAGATGACGCAGTCTTTTTCGAACTGTCTGCAGCATAGGGGGAAAATTTTGCTCTGTTATAATTGATAGTGGAAGTATGGAGAATTTCGTCTCTCAAGAGATGGTTGATAAGCTTCAATTGAAAATTGAGAAGCTTGCACAACCTTATCGGATTGCTTGGTTTAAAACTAGGAATGAGGTTCCTGTCACACGACGATGTCTAGTTAAGTTTTTCATTGGGAAGACCTATACTGATGAGGTTTGGTGCGATGTAGCACCCATGGATGTGTGTCACCTGCTTGTAGGTAGACCTTGGCAATTTGACCATAGCACCATACATGACGGGAAGGAAAACACCTATATAGTCATTAAGGACAATAAAAAAGTTAGATTGATTCCACTTAATAGTACACCCAAACTGATACCTAAGCCTGATTCAACCCCAAAATTGTCACCCACTGAGAGACAATCTGTAATGATTTTGAATAAGACCTAATTTGCCAAAACCCTACCAAGGTCCCTTGTGGTTTATGCTTTAGTGGCAAAAGAAACCATCGAAGCCCCTGGAATTCTGTCGGTTGTTCAACCATTATTGGACGAGTTTTCTAACATCATGCCAGAAGAACTCCTTGATGGCCTACCCCCTATGAGAGACATCTAGCATTGCATTGACTTGGTGCCAGAAACAAGTCTTCCATACCTAGCCCATTATAGGATGAGCCCAGCAGAACATGAAGAATTGCATCAACAGGTCCTTGACTTGTTAAGAAATAGCCACATTCGGGAGAGTATGAGTCCCATGGCTGTGCGTGCCCTCCTTACTCCAAAAAAAGATGGGACATGACGAACGTGCGTTGATAGTCGAGCCATCAACAAGATCACTGTGAAGTATAGGTTTTCTATACCTAGGCTTGATGACATGCTAGATATGCTGGGAGGTGCAAAGGTTTTCTCCAAGGCTGATCTGAAGAGCGGGTATCATCAGATCTGTATCCAACCTAGAGACGAGTGTAAAACAGCATTCAAAACCAAGGAGGGGTTATATGAATGGCTGGTTATGTCTTTTGGGCTGTCCAACACTTCGAGTACCTTTATGCGCACCATGAACCAGGTGTTGCGGCCGTTCATTGAAAAATTTGTAGGGGTTTATTTTGACGATATTTTGATATATAGCACAAACCTTGAACTCTATTTGAACCATCTACGACAGGTGCTCCAAGCCTTGAGAGAGAATCATTCATATTTAAATATCAAGAAGTGCACATTTTTATCCGACAGCCTCATCTTCCTAGGCTATATTGTATCTACTGAGGGAATTAAGGTAGATCCGGCTAAGATTGACGTGATTCGAAACTGGCCAACTCCGAAAAACTTAACGGAGATTCGGAGCTTTCATGGACTTGCATCTTTTTACCAACGCTTTATTCGAAATTTCAGTTCTTTGATTGCCTCGATCACTGACTGTCTGAAAAAAGATAAATTTCGCTGGACTCCCGAGGTTGAACAAAGCTTCAAAGTGGCCAAAGACAAGCTTACAAGCGCACTCGTACTCGCCTTACCTGATTTTAATAAGGTGTTCGAAGTTGATTGTGATGCCTTACATGTGGGAATAGGGGCTGTGTTGTCCCAAGAAAAAATGCCCGATAGCCTTCTTCAGTGAGAAATTGAATGATGCTCGATCACGTTATTCTACATATAATATCGAATTCTATGCGATTGTGCAGGTCTTGAAGCACTGACGACCCTATTTGATTCATCGAGAATTTGTACTTAACTCGGACTATGAAGCATTACGTTACCCAAAAGAATCTCAACAAAAGACACGCCAAGTGGATTGCATTTTTGCAAGAATACATCTTCCATTTGAGACATAAATAGGGAGTAACCAATCGGGTTGCTGATGCACTTAGCCGTAGGACCCACCTCCTCATCGCTGCCTCTTTGCAAATTGTGGGTCTTGAGGCGATTAAGAAACAGTACAAGGATGACCCTTATTTCAAACCTATCATGGAAAAATATTTGTCTTCTAGCACTAGCCAATTCTTTGATTTCTGTGTTGAGTCTGAATACCTTTTTAAGTGGTCCAAGTTATGCAGTTCTGAAGGTTCACTGAGAGAGTCTTTGATTCAAGACCTATACAGTAGCGGATTAGGGGGACATTTCGGTTGGGATAAGACCTTGGGGTTAGTTTGAGGGCGCTACTATTGGCCGAATATGCAAAGAGACGTAGAGCGATTTGTATGATGCTGTAGAACCTACCAAACCTTCAAGGGTCACTCACAAAATACAGATTTATATACTCCTCTCTCCATTCCTTTCACCCCTTGGGAAGATATTTCTATAGATTTTATTTTTGGCCTACCCAAAACTGCACAACATGTTGACTTAATATTTGTGCTTGTTGATCGATTCACTGAAATGGCTCATTTTATTTCTTGCAAAAAGGCCTTTGATGCATCGTATATTGCAAAACTATTTTTCAATGAAATTGTACGTTTGCATGGCATTCCTAAGTCCATCGCATCTGATAGGGATACCAAATTTATAAGTCATTTTTTGAGAACTCTAATGGCCAAAGTTGGAAGCAAATTAAATTTCAACAGTCCATACCACCCCCAAACTGACGGATAAGTTGAGGTGGTAAATTGATCTTTGGGCAACCTTTTAAGATGCTTGGCAGGTGAGAGACCGACACAATGGGATTTAATCTTACCACAGGTTGAGTTTGCATATAATAGTTTCATTAATAGAACCACAGAAAAATCTCCATTTGAGGCCCTTTATGGTCGTCCTATACCCCACTTTCTTGATCGAGTACCCATTCCATATCTTGGTAGAGTTAGTGCAGATGCCGAAACCTACTTGAAACAGGTTCTAGACGTGCAACAATAAGTTCACAAAAAGCTGCAGGATTTCACAACCAAATACAAGGCAGCCGCGGACCAACACCGCCGGGATATGGATTTTAATGAGGGGAATAGTGTTCTGGTCCATTTCAGGAAGGAGCGATTTTCGGTTGGAGGTTGCAACAAGCTAAGCAGGAAGAAATTTGGGTCATTCAAGATCCTCAAGAAGTTGGGAAAGAACGCCTATCTCACTGACTTGCCCCTAGGATTGCCTACTTCCCTGATTTTCAATGTGAGTGACTTGTTCCAATATAACAGTATAACAGCAAAACAGTATAACATTAAAAATATAATACAAAGCTTATTTGAACTTTAAATCATGAGTTCGTGTCTTTTACAGACAATGCATCACTTTTGAAGTCATTTGGATAATACTTGTTTAAAATTTGTGGATTTTGTAAGATCTACTTCATTTATTAATATTGACTTCTATATTTTGTTGGTAGCTAAAAGCATGATTGTTCATTAAAAATTTAGGTTTATAATTTTCCAAGTTTTGTGCTTATTTGATGAAAGTACTTAACTCATCTTGCTGACAAATTGTTGGCTCCAGTTGCATCATAAATCTTCTTTGGTAAAATTCAGGTTCCATGAGTTTCTAAAGCAAGAAAATGAGGTTGGCAACATAACACGGCAGGAAGCTGTTAGCATGGTGGGGATTTCCCTCTAGTTTTTATTAGGAGTTTAATTTTGAGACTCTGTCATGTTACTTTCATAGAATGATTTCTCACCATCGGCAATCTACTGGAAAATATATTTAATATTAAATAATTGCTGTCACTGCAGGTTCCTCCATTGTTCTTGGATGTACTTCCGGATTATCATATTCTTGATAGTAAGCTGCTTATTCATTTGTCAATGGATCAACTGCAACTTGTGCATTTCTTAGTTGTTACCATGGAATTTCTTTTGGAAGTTAACATGTGTTTGCCAAGAGGCACCTTATTTGTCAGTCATTTCTAGAGTAAGGTTTTAAGCATTAAATACTATGGTTATATCTATTAGGGCTTTTACCCTGCAATGCTGATTATTGACATATGGCTATGTAAATAATATGCAACCTTGTTATTGCCTACTAGAAAATAAGTTTCAGTACCGAACCTTACTAGGTGTATCATAGGGAACTAGTAATGGGTATGCCTCTTGTACCTTGTCAATAACAAATGTTGTATGATATCGACAATCAATATGGCTTGTACTACTTGGATGTTGATCAAGATAATGATTCATATCAGCTGTATCATACCTTACTGGCAACGTACTAGTATGACATTGAGGTTTGGTTTGATAGGCAAGTCGAACTGGTTCATACTAGTCCTAATCGAGCGGAACCACCTGTACTATCCAATATTGAGGTGTGTATTGTACCGACACATATCACCTGGTTTTGGATGATATCATGATTAAGAAATAAGAAAAAGGCTTAAGAGTTGTCTTGATATGGGATGTGCATCATACGTACTGTACTGGTAACATATTGATATAGTACCTAATATCAAAGTTGCGGATCTCGGTGTTGGTATTGGTTTTAGATCCATAACTTAAGACTTTGATTTGAAAGATAACACAACCATGTAAGACTTTTTTTTTTTTTCCATTTTCTAATTATCGAGGTTGTAATTCTTGGCCTGGTCTTGGTGTCGATTAAGGATTGGATGGGTAGCTCCTGGCAATTCATAAGAAAGCCATTTTCTTATTTTCTCAATTTTTTGATTTTTAGTGATTTTTTATAGGTCTTTGAAGGTTTATTTTTCATAATATATGATTGGGGTAAGTTTTTTAAGTTGATGATTGTCTCTCTATCCTCTTCTTCCACTCTCTCCCTTCTGTTGCCATGTTGTCTTTTGTTTAGAAGATGCACTAATTTAAGGCTTTTCCTCATACTTTCTTTTCGAGGGCTCAGCTAATTTTTTTTGAAGATGTATATATAGGGGAAACAAATAGAGAAAAAGAAATAGGCTGATGCCTCATTTTTTTCATACATCTTGGTTGGTATTGGTGGATAGAATACTCTTAGTCATCAGCTAGGTTTGTATTGCTTGGTTTAGACTAACACCAGTTATGACCGCGTTTTATAGTTTCTGAGATCATGAACCCATCCCAAGACCCATTATTTTATCGGGTTAGATCTGAGACAACCAGAATGGATTGAGTCTTTGGAGTTTGGACCTTGTTCTAACATATTGTTGCGGGTTGTTTTCTAATAATACATTCTTTCAGTCTATATTTTTACAAATACATCAAATGGAAAGAATCTTCTCAGGGATGCATTATTTGTTTTGGACATACATCACAAAAAAAAAAGATTAATGACGTAAAACTAGGAAAAATATTGTATTGAGAAGGATGCATTATTTGTTTTTAATATACATCACCAAAAAAAATTAATAACCTAAAACTAGGAAAAAAGATTGTGATAATACATAATTATGAAAAAAAAGAAAAACATTATCCAACATGCATATTTGGTTTGGCTTTATGGACCCAGGTATGATCCATAAATTTTTTTTATAATGATTTAGAAATGGATCCTCAACTTGACATCAACCCTATATGTCGATCCATTGGATTCTTCGGTATTGAAATTTTGGGCAAAAGAGGGTCCTGCCATGAATCCTAAGGTAGCATTCGATTGCAGAATAAATTTGGAGCGAAGAAGAAAAGTTATCCAGGTACTATAGAAGGGATGGGCTTATTCCATGGATGGTGTCTATTGGCATTTGATTGGGGGAATAAATAGGAGGGACAAGGAGAGGGTATAAACTGCAATTAATGTGCTTGGGATTTTGTGATGATTTTAACACAGATAAAATTACGGTCCCACTTTTTTTGTACTTAAGAGTGGATAAAAAAAGTGGAGAGATAATATGGTGATTGACTTATGATGTGGGAGAGATTAAGCCTATTCCACCGCTCCCATGGATACGATTATTCCCCAAGTGAGAGGGATATCCACTCACGTGGTATAGAGAGAGATTGGGTTATCCTGCTGGCCAAAATTATCGTTTGACAGTAAAAGAGAAGGAATAAGGGTTTATAGCCCTTACCCCCATTTGGACATGTCCAAATGTCTAGTTGGTTGCATGATTCACCATACCACTCCGAATCATCTGGTTCAAGGCATATCGAATCGTACCAAAGGAGAACTGGAATAGTTCTTCCTTTTAATTCAAAATAGGGCTCGAATCGCTCCAAAGCGGATGGTTCAAGCCATGGAATACGGTACCGTCCCATACCACCCATATCGTACCGTACCGATCTTGTACTGGTACGTCATACCGAAGCATACCGATGTTACCGTACCATACCAAACCGCATACCGACATTAAATAGAATTTCATCGGTACGGGGTCCGGTATCAGTATGGCGAACCTTGGTTCAAGCAATACCAAGGTGGTATGCCTTGGCTCAGTCTTGGTTTGCCCAAAGATCAAGGTCTGGTTTAGGCTATGTACACACTACATAGGTTGGCTTTTTCAACACTTCACAAATCTTAGCATCCATTGCCCATTGGGAGAAATTTAGGGTCCTATACCCACTAAAAACCAAAAAAAGAAAAACAGAGATGGGAGGCGGAGAAGGCCTCTGCCTTCTTAGCCCCTCTTTAGCCTTAAAAAAAAAATCGCTAAATTTTGCTGGACCTAAGCTGGATCTAGCATACAAATAGGTAATGACCTCTCCCTCTCTTGTTTTTCCCATTTTGAGGCAGAAAATCAGCAAGAAAATGGAAAAATAAGGGGAGATTGTGTCAATTTTTTTGACTTTGGCATGATTTTATACTGTGATAGATCTATAGATGATCTACACAATACCATTGAAATGGTGTCTATAATTTTTAAATTAAAAATATATTTTTGGATTAAAATTAATAAAAATAAAATAATAATAAATAAATTTCTGATAAATTAGTAGCCTATTTAGGGATGTGCTTGCTACTTTCTGTAAAAATTTGGCAGCAATTTTTTTAAGGTTGGGCATGATCATGAATGTAGAGACATAAGAGCAAATTTGAAGAAATTTGAAAAATAAGTGGCCTTTTGTGCATACCCATGGGTTGAGAAAAATATATGTAGCCTCTTTGGTAGGATGCTACACTAATCCGAACTCAAATTAATTTTATGAATATTTTGTGCTAAAATTATTTTTTGAATCAAGAAATTATTAAAAAATTTAAAGAATACAAAAAAATAAAAATTTAATATTATGTATATATAATTTAGAAGTATTTTTTGAAGTAGAAATGGACTTTTTTGCATTATAGTGAAATTTCACTAATGTTTAAATAATTAATTAAATAATGATAATCTAAGATACGAATATATCTAGAATCCTTGGTGGGTTCTGCATTATTTTGAATTAAAATAAATTTTTTAGATATTTTCTAATTAAATATCAATTTATTATAGAAAAATAACTAAAAAAATCTAAGAAAGTTTAAAAACTATTAAAATTTGTATTACATATAGATAATTTGGATGTATTTTCTGGATTGATTTGATGATTTTTTAAAATTTCAATGTAATTTCACTAATTTTTGAATAATTAATCAGGCAAGATGGGCAGCTATTTAGGCCAACAGAAAGGTTAAAGTTAATTGTGTCTCTCTTTGGAAAGACTCAAGGAGGAATTTGTCTGCTCCATCTAGTGACCTGTTGTCCAGATTATCTAGACATACCAACGTTTGAGCAATGATGCAACTAGTGGCGAGGAAGGTAGTGGGATACAGAGCATCATAGTTTATGATACGGTCCCAGAGTTGTCTTCGATTTACCATTGAGTCCCAGTTTACTCATTCCATAACAGACCTTTTATTGTATGGTGGACATGGACAACTTTTCTCAATGGGTTTCTTTAGTTTTGGCAGTCTTATCTTTCCAGCACCAAAATTTTCCTTCTAAAACTATGTTCTTCCATGATCTATACATATAACTCAATACAATGTGCCTTCTGAATGATGTAACGTTGTAGCCACGATTTCTTGGCATTTACATTGCCTGTTGATTGCTTATTTGGTGAAATCTAAGGGTAGTTGGAGCTTGATTTCAATAGCGTCAGACAGTTACTTCAGTGATTGTCTTTTAAATTTGGTCCTTCATACTAAAAATTTAGGACTTAATAGATTTAAAGTTTCTTAGGTAGTTTTATAAAACGGTTTTTGAGAATTAACAATACATGCTAAAAGCTGAGGCAGTTATATGTTATTCTAAACTCAGTACATGTTATGTGTGAAAAGCATTTTTATTGGCATTTAATCACATGTAGTCCCCGTTCAAGCCTATTTGGTTGTATATGAAATAATAAGGTGCACATTTTTACAAGATGCAAAACTTGCTGTTTTTATTGATTAAGAAAAATCAAATTCGAAAATTAAAGCATAATTGGCTATTACATGCTATAATTTTTGTTTAGGTACACAAATGGTCAACTGAGACATGAATATTGCCCCACATTTGTTTATGTCATATATTATACTAGATATGACATCTGATTGTGTGATTATCTTATGTTTTTTCCTATAATGGTCTTTATTGGTTGGATAGTATTTGATTGATGCATCAACCTGATAATAATTTTGAATGCATACTTTGAAGTTGAGCTTCATGAGATATAATTAAATAATAATGATAATGGTACTAATAAAATACATTTTATTGTTTTTATGAAATTTTAAGAAAATTTTGAATTCTTTATGCAGACAAAATTTTGTTTTAGGCGTCCTCATCTATCTCTTATTCAAGGAAAGCATTTTATTGGTTGGATAGTATTTGATTGATGGATGCATCAACCTGATAATAATTTTGAAGTTGAGCTTCATAAAATATAATTAAATAATAATGATAATGATACTAATAAAATCCATTTTATTGTTTTTATGAAATTTTAAGAAATTTTTGAATTCTTTATGCATACAAAATTTTGTTTTAGGAGTCCTCATCTATCTCTTATTCAAGTAAAGCATTTTATCGTTACAGTGTAATTTCTCCATCTCTTTCTGTAAACTTGGTATTCCTTTAGTTTTTCTTATTTCTTTCCTGCTAAAAGTAGTTAGTAAGAAACATATGAAAAGGAAGGTTCGAAATGTTGAGGTATAGGGATGTAGCAGCCAGGGGTGCATATGGTATGCATCATATCAAGCATCATGCCGGCAAAGATTATTGATGTATGCATAGCTATGGCCGATGCACTTGTAGTATAGCCCTTTTTGGTTATTATCATGTTTATTCAATTTCTGGATGTACTTTTTGAGGTTCAACCCAAAACCTGCAAAATTATTGATTTTGATTCCAAATTCACATTCTAATTCATGAATCTGCTGATTAAACAATATTTAATCTAATTGGATTTTAGAAGGAAGGAAGAAAAAATGGAAGCGGGTGAAGATTACCTAGATATAATGATTTTCAAGCCCCAGAAATTGAAATCAAGCTTTGATTCCACAAATCAATCTCCCTATTCAATCTTCCGTTCTCCCTCACTTCATTCCTACTTCACAAAATGGGTTGTTTGAGTCATCTTGAGCAATACTGTTTGGTTTATCAGCCTTGTTGGTCTTTGTTTGGACCAAACAAACTTTGGTCTACCAGCACTACTCGGCCTATGGTCAGTTTGTGCGGTTCGTGTGCGATGCTTGTTTGAATCAATGCCCTCTTGTTCCAATGAGGGGTGAGTGCAGTATGTTTCCAGGGGTACATATTGTATTAATTGATATTTGAAATGTTGATTGAAATTTGGAAGTATTCTGCAACCAAAGCATTTCACTTGTAACCAGTTTGACAGTTGTCCAAAATAACCTCTTTTGCTGTTTTTTGATGGAGAGAGCCATATATAAAAAGCTTCTTTAGTTCCTTTCTTCTTTCATTCTTGTTGGTATTTTTAGATCCCACCTCTTTGCTATCCAGTTAACTTGATCTAATTTTACTCTCTTGCCCTTTTGTTTTCACATTTTTAGAAATTTAAATTGAGATTGTCATGCTTATTAGTTGTTTTCGTTCACATCAATGACTCTGTGGGGTATGGTTTCAACTTAGTTGATTTTTCAAAGCTTAATATGTTTCAAATTAATATAGACATTTGCAAACTTAAGTTCTTATTCATGCAACATGTAGATACATCTTGTTGAGTCAATTTAGTGAGGTCTTACACTTCACCTTACCATATAAAGTATGTGATAAGGACAATAGGGAGGTGATCAGAGATATCTCCGAGTCAATTTAGTGAGGTCTTAGTTTTCAGATTTGCTTGTTTTTTGTAAATTATCTTTCAGAATTTGAAGTTGCATATTCATGCTCAAGTTATTTTGACTGTCTTGATGGATGCAGTGTGTGCAGCTCCTGGATCTAAAACTTTCCAGTTGCTTGAAATTATGCACCAATCAACCAATTGTGGATTACTTCCCAAGGGGCTGGTGCTTTTTCTTTTTCCCATTTATCTCCAAGCTATTTCTTTAGGGTTGGTTTTAAGCATGATAATCTTGGTTTGCTCTGTTTGATAATCTAGGTAATAGCTAATGATGTTGATGTTCAAAGATGCAATCTCCTCATCCACCAGACAAAAAGGATGTGCAGTGCCTACTTGATAGTAACAAATCATGAAGCTCAGCACTTCCCTAGTTGTTCTTTCACAAGAAATCATGTGGAGGCTTTCAAAGAAGGACAAGAAGAGCTGGGAGCAAATATTTTGCAATTTGATCGTGTTTTATGTGATGTTCCTTGCAGTGGTGATGGAACTCTGCGTAAGGCTCCTGATATTTGGAGAAAATGGTAATCTTCTACATGTTCACTTCTCCTTCACATGTAATCCTGTTATTCTTCCAATTGGTGTTCTTGAAAATGCATGAATTAACTTCAGGAATGCAGGAATGGGAAACGGTCTTCATCGTCTCCAAGTGGAGATCGGTATGCGTGGTAGCAAATATAAAACCTTTATCAGTTTCTTTTTAATATCCTGCCATAATAAACTACGACTTCCAAATTTAACATTAATGGCCTTTTATAATTATGCTGTCATTATTCGACATATTGGAATCATATATTTTAATGACATGCAGAGATCTCGTTTGTGTATCAGCATGTCACTTGCAAGTGCAGGCTAAAATCAATCATTACTAACAACCAGGTACATGCAATTCATATCCAAAAACACTATTAATCACTATATATATATATATATAGTTATTTAAAATAATTTATTGAATAATATCCCTTACTTAAAATATCTCTTTAAATAGACAAAAAAATATTATTTATCTATAAAAATCACCCCCTTCACGTATAAAGGGAGTATAGAAGATAGAGTTGAAAAGTTTGGTAACTAATGTATAGGCTTGATCACTATTTGTCTTGAAAGTAGCAAGATACCAACACTTCTTCGATCATTTACTTCATGTGATAATAGAAAAATTTGCTAAAGAAGGATCACAGAAAAAGAAGGGGGATGGAGATTAGATTTTCTCCCTTATTTGGATAGGAATAATTGATTTGTTGGTAGAAAGATACTAATTGATGCCACCTAGATACATGAACATGTTCGATTTTTGCTTTGAATTCTTTATGAATCAAGGCTGTGAAACTACAAATGAATAAGATATAGTATATATTTAGTTAATCAGTGAAGGGTTTCTTCCATCAACTAGTTGAAAGACATAATCCATAGGAGAATATTTCTAATTTAAAATTCTGTTTTATACATTGTATAGATGGAAATGTTTAATTTGACATATGCTACTTTCAGTTTGATTTGATAACCTAGGACATGGAGGCAAAAGCTGCTACTATTTTGATATTTGAGAGAAGTAATTCTCTGTGTGCATGTGCGCATGTGTGTGTGGATATATTTTTGTATTTGTGTGTGGGTACATTTGTTCATTTGTGTGTGAATGCTTTTGTGTATGTAATCAATTTTTTGTTTTGTAAAAACTTGCTATATTTATTGTAAGATCCTAGGACCTTACTCAAAAATTCTAGCTGGAACGTATTATTTGAGTTTATTGGCCTTGTATAACTATCCAAGGTCTTCCTAATGCATAATCAATATAGAATAGAACTAAACATGGGTCCTCCCATACTCTCCTTGTTTAAGCCTTGGTGTCCTTGCTAGGATAAGGGTCAAAATCCAATCACTAACATCATAATTGGTCCATGACCATCCTTAAAAGGGACTTGTGTGTTTCGTAGTCCACATAGGCAATGGGTTGGATCTGCTCTGATATCATTTATAGTAATTTAGAACCTTACTCAAAAAGATTAACCGGAAGGTATTATTTGAGTTCCTTGCCCTATGTAAGTATTTAAGATCTTCTCAGTGCATGACCAATGTGGGACTATACATAAGTCCTCATAGGTGGTATCTTCCTTCTATAGTGATGGCATTGAACAAATTTGGTTGTAAGAGGTAGAATGAGTAAACTTGATAGTGAGATTAACATCCATCTTTAACTTGAGCTAAAGATATTATTTATTTTGATTTAGTTTAGGAAGCTGCTCCTCATTTTAGAGTGAAAGCATATTGAAGAGTTTTTGGTGTGGGGGTGTAAGAGAGAAATATCCAATCAATGGTGGTTTGGGAGCCAATACTGTTGCAAACTTGAGACTTGAGAGTTGAGATAATTACAAGTCAATACCATTTGAAGTTACATTGGAGTTTGTGCAAAGGAAGTAGAGTGATCTTGATAATGAGATTATCACCTATCTGTAATGTGCTGTTATTAATTTTGCTTTAAACAAGAAGCTATTTATTTCAGAGTGAAAGTATATTGAAAAGTTTTTGGTGTGCAAGTATAGTCATTAGTTTCTGAATTTATGTGGGATTTATACAAAATTTCAATTGTTTCTTACTCGTTGAAATTATGGTTAGCGAACACCCATGTTGTTTATTAGACAAATATATGAAATGCCTGATCTATTGCTTGTGAACCTTGTTCATAAGAAGCTGTCATGCTCGTCCTTTTTCAGCTCATATTCAATTTTGCACAACACCAGAGAGGTGCATGTGTGCTTACTTTGTCATGCTTGCTCCAGCTAGAGGCATTCTAATTATGGTGGTTAAATTGTCCCGAAATTTAAACTGCAACCTTGAGTCCTCTTACATTTCCTCATTGTTCCACTCTATTTGAGAAGTGTAACCAGAGTAGCAAGATTATATTATTTTTCAGTTTCTTGTCCCTCAATTCTCACTAATTTACCTCCCCTTGCAGTGCCTATATAGATAATGAACTTACCAATTAACACTGATTTGAATTTGCAATTTTTTAGCCAAACATAGCCACCTTGGTGTCATTTTCAAATGACACTGACAGATCATAACTTCTTTTCCTTCATTCTGTTTTGCAAGGAGAAATCAATAAGTCTAATTCTTATTGTTTAAAAAATCAAATTGTTTTTGGAGGTGGACAAGAACTTCAATCCTAAGTGTCTTTATTTATTTAAGAAAATGTCTACCATAACATCATACCATTATTTAAGAAAATGCTTCACTGCTTTTGACATATATCGGCAACTTCTGTCTACACTCTAAACTTTTTCATACTGGGCTCTAACACATTAGTTTCAGTTATTTGCTTTTTGTATGTCTTAGTTCATTTGTTTAATTGTATCTTTGGATCTAAATCTGAAGTTTCTTTTCTTCTGAAGTTTTTTTTCATCTTCAAATTTAGGCTTATACCACTATTGTGCTGCTGTTTGTGGTTATAGCTTTGCTTAAAGTGGGTGGAAGATTGGTTTACTCTACTTGCTCAATGAATCCAGTTGAAAATGAGGCTGTCGTAGCTGAGGTTATTTAATGTTTCCTGGAAAGATATTATCTTACTAGGCCTTTCAAAAATTAGTCTTATTTGTCAATAGCTTAATATTGTGGTAGTTCTCTCATTTTGAATTTTCATCTATTTCCTTCCTACTGCTTGATCACTTGAAGATTTTTGCATCTTATGCTTCAACATTTTTTTATTTGCTTATTTTTGTTTAACCACCAGGTTGTTTTCAGCATATGAAAGTAAAACACAACAGTAGGACAATTTCATATGCTACTCACATTCCAGACACATATGAATTGAAAGACACTATCAAATGTGCTTGCCAAAGGGCCTACCATGCTATGATGATATTTTTTTATATGGTAAATGTCATATGCCTAAGCAATATTACTATAATCTTAGCCAATCTTATAGGACTTGGTTAAATACAAATATATTTTTGAGCATATTCACTTATTAATTTTTGCTTCTCAGCATTTAGTATGCTATCTTCCTGTCCAATTTTCTTTTTTAATGCTCATTAGTACTAATTAATAGACTTTGAAAAATTACTCAAACTTTAACTTGGAGATCTGCTATGACTTGATAAGCATCAAGCATACCCTTTGTTACAATTAACCTGTTCATTTAATCAACTTGATTGGTATAGCTAAATAGGAAAATATATTTAGTATCTGACTTTTATGCATGTTTAGGAGTTGTTCTAAGAATTTCCTGAAGAGTTCTTGTTGTTTATACATTAGGCATATCAGTTGTATTTTACAAGCACACCTTTTATTCTTTCGAAAAAAATTCCATCATGTATTGCTAACTGATTTAGCAGAAATGGCATACCCATTGAAGTTTCTTTTGATATTTTTTGCCAATTTTCTATAAAACATTCGATAATCTCAAACTTATAAACTTTCATGATCTTGTTTGATTTGACTCACTATAATAGCCACCAGTGACCTCTTTGAGTTATTATTCTGTTGCTTAAATTTCTGATCATTGTTAATCATTTGAGTTCTTGAGAAACTTCAATATTTTTAATCTGATTTTAGTTGTCCTGCCTTATTCTATCATTCACACCAAGTGGTTGGTTTCAATGGTTTGCAATATTTATTCTGCTTATTTTTTAGATGTGTCTTTTTTCAATACTGGCTTTGTTAAATGTTGTCTGCCTCCGTTTGTTTTAGTGGACATGATTTCGTTTACTCCATCTACTTCACTCTTTGTAATATTGGGTTATGTGTCTCATATCTATCTAGATTCTTTGGAGAAGTGGGGGATCAGTTGAGCTTGTCAATGTCTCATGTGAGCTACCTGAATTGTCAATGTCTAATAGAAGGTCAGGTTCAAACTAGGATTTATTTTGGCCATCACTATTTTGTTTGTTACTCATAAGTTTTTAAAAATGACGTAGAGAAGTAAATACTCGAATTTGGTGCTTGCATATTAATAAATTACCCCATGAGGATATATAAGTTATTTCTCTTAGGAAATACAAATTTGGAAGTAATTCTTCTGAAATGCTCTGTTTTAGTAAGACAACATGGACAGTTTCTCAGGCTTGAATGCATGTTAGATTCTGAGCTTCCGAACAGTTTAATTTTTGGAATGCTTAATTTGGAGCCATGGAAGCAAAAAGTTTCAGGAATCGATATCGAGGCTTGTACGATTTTTGATCTGTACCATACCATACTGTACCGATCTGTACCATACCATACCGGTCCGTACTGATAATAAAAAATTCAATTTTTTTTTTCATCCAACAGCTAAAAAAAAAAAATCAAGCCGAACCAGTACCATACTGCACCGTACCGGACCAAACCGTCCGGTATCAGGCAGTTCAGGCCGATATCATACCGAACTGACTAGTTTGGTTCGGTTTAGGCTATTTTCCGAAAAATTGGTCTGAACCAAACCGATTCCCAACCAGTACGATAGGGGATGTACCGGCCGGTTCGAGCTGGTACGGAATATTATACATGGAAGCATAATATCACCAATTTTAAGGTGGACGGACTGACATGATAGGGAGGTGGTTTCCTGCATATTCTTTTGATAATTGATCTTCGGTTGATCTCCAAAGTGATTAGTTGATGGATAGGATCCAAAATCAGCAAAAAAGCACTGGAAAGAAGAGAAGTAAATTGTTATAATGAGATATTTACTAACAGCTTATTCAAGTTCTATTCAATTATAAGAACCATCTTTCTATCTTTACAAACAGGTAAAAGATATAATGATTCCAAATGATGGTCTGTCCAGTTGAAGATCCACATGTTTATTTTAATCTCCACATCTAAGAAAATTTCCTAGAATCCAGAAATCATAAATATTGGAGATCCCTAACCTACATGATGATGAGTACAAAAGTGAAAGATCGATTATGCTAGTGTGCTAACATACATGATAGGACATACAAAATTGATAATCCACTTCATTCATTGATCATGATCCAAAATATTCAAACATGAATATATTTAAACACAACAGGTTTTGATGATTAGATTATAGCAAAACAATATCAATTCAATTAAATGCTCCAATTTACACCCATATGATGCTTAGGAACACGACTTCTGGTATGCAGTTTTTTTTTTTATTATTATTATTATAAATTTGGTGTATATCATGTTTAGCACTTTGTATCTTCAATTGTGATTATCATTGGTTTTGAATCGTTAATCTCTTACCAAAGGTTTAATACTTTAATGTTTAGTGTGTTGTCCATCTTCTCTCTCTCTCTCTCTCTCTTTCTATGTGTGCGTGTGCATGTGCATGCCTCTTACATCCGCACACATTTGAATTTTCAATGCATGCATTGCCTGTTATAATTTTTCCATTTTATATAACTTGCAGTTATAATGCCAAATTTGTTTACAGGGTCCTTGCCTGGATAAACATTTTTTGGATACTGTCACGACTCACATTGAATTTTCCTATATTCATCAATGAAGATGTTTCTACTAATTTTATCAATACTAACTTCACAGGTAAAAGATAAAGGTCTTTGGCTAGCTTCTTATAAAGATGTCCCTATCTATAGGAGAGGTGTAATATTACCAGGCATGTTTCCTTCCAATCAAAGCTGCAAGGAGTATCCAGTGCCATGTGATGGTGCTGTAGAGGTACCTGATGGTGATACTTGGGAGGAGAATATTATCAATCTGAGAATGAGAGATCTGGATTATAATAGCAAAGGACATGGTACTAACTGTGGGAACTCACAAAATAATAAGGTGCAGACTGACACTGGTGAAACTGCAAATAAATTTGAGGAAGTTTCCAGCAAACAAAGTCCAGCTGCTGGGGAACTGGATGGTGATTTTAAAGTTGAAGTTTCAAGTTTTCCACTGGAGCACTGCATGAGAATACTTCCTCATGATCAAAACAGTGGAGCATTTTTCATTGCTGTCCTTCAGAAGATATCCCCTTTGCATGGTAATCCCGGTCCAATTATTTTCTCTGTTTTATAATGTGTTCTCAAAAAATAGCATATCTTTTTGTTCTGTTGCATGACTGCCATTAAAAAAGTAAATTTGCTTGACTGTGTTTGTTCTTGCAACACATCCAGATAATGATACAAGCCAGTCAAGCAATACTAGGAACCAGGTATCAGCAAACGTGGGTGAAAACGACAAAGATCCATATGAGCCAGAGATAAAGCCATCTGATGATCTAGACCACCATACTGTTGCTGGAGCAGCTTGTGATGCCAACTTAATAGATGATTGGTCTGTGATAAACACTTAATTTAAGTCATTTAAAGCAGAAAATTATATTTAATTTATTTTATTTATTAAGAATTTGATGTTTCTTTTTATGTTTTACAGGAAAGGTAATCGCCGATACAAAGAGTCCGATTCATAGATCAAAAAGATTCAAGTTTGAAGAAAATTGGACTTAAAACAAAATTAAAATAAAAGAAAGACGCATACGGTATTATAGAAAATGAAGATACTATGCAAGGAATCCAAAAGGATATAGATGTCATTGTGAAGAAACAAAAGTTTCTTTTTGGAATATGAAAAATTGTTTCACGTTGAATTCTCTCCTGGGCGCGCGAGTGGACGTGGCGTGAGCTCGTGGGCGCGCGGTGAGCGCGGACGCGAGCGGACGGACGCGTGAGGCGTGGACGCGGGGAGGACGCGGCATGGACGCGGGGTGGATGCAGCGTGGACGCAGCGTGGACGTGGCGTGAGCGCGGGCACGGGTGCGGCATCGCGCGGGTGTGGGTGTGCGGCAGACGGGTTCGCAAGGAATTTTTGATGGCGGTCAAACAGATGCTTATTAAAGAAAAAAAATTAATATTTAGAAATATTTTGAAAGGAAAGATTTGTATTTTCTTTAGTCCCACATCGGAAAATCATGTAAAACTCCTCCCTCCTAACACCTATAAAAAGGCTTTTGTACTCCCATTGGAGGGGGAGCCCAGAAATTCTTCTAGAGCCTTGCATAGAGGAATAGAAAGGGACTACTTCATGAGCAGCTAGGCTAGCAGTCTCGGGAGTGGAGAAGAAATTTTATAACGACACAGAGATGGTTTATTGTTCTAAACTTTCCTGTATTTCTTTATATGCAATAAAGATTATGCTTTTATTTAAATCATCATGAGTTCTTTATTTGCTTTCTTTCATATGCTTTTATTTATACTTTATTGTTAGATTAATATTAGGAACAACTTTTACTTTTCGGAGACGCGCCGTGATCTACGGGTACGGGGCGTGCCGAGGAAAGAAGTTGTTTACTTAGTACTTTCCGGAGACGCGCCGTGATCTACGGGTACGGGGCGTGCCGAGGAAAGATAGGTATTTTTCCTAAGATTAATCGCATATATTAAAAAAGAGATACAACTCTGCTAGTGCGAAATTAATTCAAAACTCCCGAGCTCTTTATTTTCTAACTACATCAATTTTAAGATAATTTATTTTCTAAATCAAAAACAATGTTTCTTTTTTTTATTTTGCAATCTCAACTTAGCCCAAAGTCCCTGAGGATACGATCTCGACTCATCCTACCTACGTAGTGAGTAGAGTTATTTTTGGTGCTATCAACGACTACGCATCAAATTTTGGCGCCGTTGTCGGGGATCTTGGCACGGTTGAATTAAAAAAATTAATTTTTTTTTTTTTAAAAATATGCTTTTCAGTTTTTATTTCTCGCTTTAAATTTTTTTTTAGTGCTTTCTAGCTAGATAATCTTTTTGCATAATTACATAATTACCTTGCATAACTAATTTACTACTTTTTAATCTTAGAAATTTTTCTGCTTGGAATAATTTGCTACTTTTTATAGCCTAGTGATTTATTGCTTTTTAGACTTAATCACTTAAACTTATTTTCTTGCAAAACTAAAAAAAATAAAAAAATAAAAAAAAATATATATAAAAAGATAAAACTATAAACCTTTAAAAAAAAAAAAAAAAAAGAAGCCACTGACATTTCATAACACTTAACTAAAATAGCGTAACCTCAAATATAAAAATTTCTAACTTGATTGGACACCTTGTTTCTTTGCATTGCATCTCCATAATTAATCTTAAGGGCAATAACCTATTAACCAGATAAGGTGGGGATTTGATCACCCTTCCTTGGTCCACAAATCACTCCCTTGCATTTGCATAACCTAGACCTTAATCTAAAATCAACTAGACGTCAGCCTTAGGAATTTCGAGCTCAATAGGATAAGAAAGCTCTAGAGTTGAACCGAGTGTGGATTGGTTAATTGCTCGGTGTCTAAGGCAAGTGGTTAAAGAAAGTGGTTTTCAATTGGTTCCGTTGACTGACCTGGCCAACGCAGTTGGTGTCTAAGGAAAGCAACGAGCAGGGAACCTCCCACATCTTACGCTTACCTGGCCGAGTCAGTTAGTCAGTCTTGAGCTTGGAGTGCTCAAAGGCGGTCTTGAAAGTTAGGAGCTGTCTAGATCTAAGTTAACCTTAGGATAGAGAGTCTATGATTGTTTAAGTTGATTGCAATTAACATCTAAACATTAACTAATTTCTCCCTTTTCATAGATTTAAGATTCTTAGGTTCTTCTCTTTAGATTTTCTTCATTCTTTTCTCACTTTATTATAAAAATATATATTATAAAAAAAAAAATTTCTGTGTTTGCTCTACAGTATAATTGTAAGGTGTATGCTTGGCCGTAGATCGTTATGACCAGAAATCCAATCTTTTGATCCAGAAATAGAAAGAACCTTTAGAGCCAACAGACGTAAAAATATGGACCGAAATCAGGAGAATGATCCACCCAAGCAATTGAAGGAGTACTTTACTCCTTCCACATATACCTACTTTCCTTGTATTCAAGTGCCCCCTGTGGAGGCCACTCAATATGAAATTAAGTCCAGTATAATCCAAATGTTACCTTCATTTTATGGACTTAGTAATGAGGACCCTTATAAACATCTTGAAGAATTTCTTGAAATATGTTCAACTGTCAAAATTCACAACTTCTCCGATGATGCTCTTAGGTTAAAATTATTCCCTTTTTCACTTAAGGACAAAGTCAAATACTGGCTACATACTTTGGATTCCATGACTATATCAACCTGGGACCAGCTGCAAGGAGAGTTTCTCAAGAAATATTTTCCCATAGGAAAAACTAATCAAATAAGGAAAGCCATAACTAGTTTTTCCCAATTAGATGGAGAAATGTTTCATGAAACATGGGAGAGATTAAAGGACCTTATTAGAAAATGTCCCCACCATGCTGTACCCAAGTGGCAGTTAATCCAATGTTTTTATGATGGGCTATCTGAAAGACATCGACAAATGGTCGTGCATCATGCGGTGGGACATTCATGCTGAAAAGTGAGGATGAGGCATGGCAACTGTTTGAAATTTTAAGTGAAAATTCATTACATCATATGTCTGCCTCTATTAGAGATAAACCCATGTTAAACCCAAAGAGAGGTGGAATATATGAAGTAGGAAATGCCATAGATATCCATCAAAAGGTAGATGAACTGTCCCAAAAATTAGATCGTCTTCTAAATACTGGACAATCCCCGATTCCACCTAACCCAATCCAAGAAGTTTGTGCATTGTGTGCAAGTCCGAACCATTTTGTTAGTGAATGCCCAGCCGTACCTCAATTTCTTGAGTTTGTGCACGAGCAGGTTCAGCAAGCTCAAGTCCAACAAGCTCGCAGACCAGAAAACGATCCATATTCGAGCACTTATAACCCCGGCTGGAGAAACCATCCAAATTTTTCTTGGAGACCACAACCAGTGGTTGGTCCTGCCGCACCTCGACCTCAATATCAGGACCCAACATATAGACATGGATCATACCATCAATTTCAAAATGCTCCTCAACCGTCTACTACTGGTCACAGCTCAGCTTTTGAGGAAAAAGTTCTGAAAGCACTAGAACGATTAGAAGTCAACACTCAGATCCTTAACTCCCACACACAATCCATTGCTAAGCTAGAGACCCAAATAGGTCAACTAGCGACTGCATTCAGTAGGAGGGAAGGAGGAAAATTACCTAGCCAATCCGAGAGCAACCCAAGAGGGCAATTTGTGATTGAGAGTTATAATACCCCAGAAGCTTTTTCTGAACATACCAAATCAATCATGACTCTGAAAAGTGGGAAGGTTATTGAACACACTAGTAAAACCAATGAGACTGACCCTAAACCTCTAACCGAAGCCAAATCACCCAAGAACAAGGAGGACCTGAAAATAGAAAAGGAACCAACTGCACCGGAATCATCTTACTTGCCTAAAGCCCTATTTTCGGATGCCCTGAAAGCCCCTATTCCTGCAGATAAGAAGGGAGGAAAACTCGATGAGATGTTGGAATTGTTTAAGCAAGTCCAAATTAATCTTCCCCTTCTAGACGCAATCAAATAGGTCCCTGCTTATGCCAAATTTTTGAAAGATTTGTGTACCCAAAAACGTAAATCTAGATCACAAATCCCAAAGAAAGTACGCCTCACTGAACAGGCTAGTTCTGTCGTCCAACATGCCACTCCTCCAAAGCTTAAGGACCCAGGAGCCCCCATCATTTCCTGTATTATAGGATATTATCACATTGAAAAAGCTCTTCTGGATTTAGGGGCAAGTGTGAATCTTTTACCTAGTTCGGTGTATGAACTTTTTGGATTCGGAGAACTGAAACCCACATC
The DNA here is from genome assembly GCF_000442705.2 of Elaeis guineensis. Classification (NCBI taxonomy): domain Eukaryota; kingdom Viridiplantae; phylum Streptophyta; class Magnoliopsida; order Arecales; family Arecaceae; genus Elaeis; species Elaeis guineensis. The sequence continues at coordinate 5,482,074 of NC_026005.2, forward strand.
AGTCACACTGCAATTAACCGATAGATCAATTAAGGAACCACGTGGAATGCTTGAGGATGTCTTGGTCAAGGTAGATGAATTTTACTTTTCAGTTGATTTTCTGGTTCTCGACATAGAACTAAGTGGCAACCCCAGACAAATTTCCATTATCTTAGGACGACCCTTCCTAGCTACGGCAAATGCATGCATTAATTGTAGGAGAGGAGTCATGGACGTATCGTTTGGGAATAAGAAACTGAGACTGAATGTGTTTGGTGCTTCCCAAGGACCATCAATGGATAGTTGCTTCGAAGTAGATACACTAGAAGACATTATAGAAGATGCAACACCCACAATTCTAGCACCAGACCCCTTAGGTACTTGCTTGGCTCACTTTGGAGTGTATGACTTTGAGGGATATATGAAAGAAGTTAACACCTTGTTGGATACACCACACGATAAAACCACTCCTCCATGGACAATCAAGTATGAGCTATTGCCCACCTTTTGTTGGTTTTATTGCATTTGACGTCTGGCTGAAGACGTTAAACTTAGCGCTTTTTGGGAGGCAACCCAAATTTCTTTTATTTTGTTTTAACTGATCTTCATTTTTTTTAATAATAAAGGACTGCTCTGTATGGAAGAGTCTGTCAATAAACTTGACGTCTGGCTGAAGACGTAAAACTTAGCGCTTGTTGGGAGGCAACCCAACGATTTCATATTTTTTTTTACTTTACTGCAGCTGCAGGAATTTAGAACAAGAGCCTATTAATTAATGAAGCTATCTTCAACTTCCGAAGCAAAATTATCCCAGGTGCACTCTCTCCTTTTATTTTCTTTGCTTTCCTACTCCATTGAGGACAATGTAGATTAAGTTGGGGGGGGAGGAAATTAATCAAATCCTCGAGTATGGTCAGAAATAATTAGTTTTGTGTATCCAAATTTTATTTTGATTAAAAGTCAATTAGGCATCCTAAACAATGAATGATTAATGGTCAAGTTAATTTTAGAGATACTGAGGAATAATTATTAAGAAAACCCAATAAATGGTAGGGTTTAGACTAGACCAAATTTTAGGAGTGATTCTACAACCCTCTTCTTACTGATCTCAATAAAGAATCTGCTTTATGAGAAATTGGGTGGAAAGATCGAGGTATGCAAAAAATTCTCCTTAAAATTTATTTAAAAAAGAAAAAAAGAAAAAAGAAAAAAAAAAAAACAACATTGGTTTCTTACTGAGTAACCGGCCCTTTTGCCTAAGTAAGCGTTGTGGTTCGCGTAAAAAGGTAGGCAATGTTAAAATATATATATATATATATATATTATAAGGGGACTAAATTGTAAGAAGGTAATAAACCTCTTTCCCATTAAGTTAGATGATTTAAAGAGTAAAGTGGGGAGTTGGTGAAAGAAAAGCTCTTGAAATTTTTTTAGTTAATACTCAGCCACTAATTGGGTCAAATTGATAATCCAATGAAATATCTCTTTAATGGTCTATCAGGTATCATCTACCTTTTGGGATGCCTAACCTAACTTTTGAGTTAAGACCGAGTCGGTACACAATACTGATATATTTATTTTACTCGAGGATGAGCAAAATTCAAGTTGGGAGGTGTGATAAACACTTAATTTAAGTCATTTAAAGCAGAAAATTATATTTAATTTATTTTATTTATTAAGAATTTGATGTTTCTTTTTATGTTTTACAGGAAAGGTAATTGCCGATACAAAGAGTCCGATTCATAGATCAAAAAGATTCAAGTTTGAAGAAAATTGGACTTAAAACAAAATTAAAATAAAAGAAAGACGCATACGGTATTATAGAAAATGAAGATACTATGCAAGGAATCCAAAAGGATATAGATGTCATTGTGAAGAAACAAAAGTTTTTTTTTGGAATATGAAAAATTGTTTCACGTTGAATTCTCTCTTGGGCGCGCGAGTGGACGTGGCGTGAGCTCGTGGGTGCGCAGGTGAGCGCGGACGCGGGCGGACGGACGCGTGAGGCATGGACGCAGGGAGGACGCGGCATGGACGCGGGGTGGACGCAGCGTGGACGCAGTGTGGACGTGGCGTGAGCGCGGGCACGGGTGCGGCATCGCGCGGGTGTGGGCGTGCGGCAGACGGGTTCGCAAGGAATTTTTGATGGCGGTTGAACAGATGCTTATTAAAGGAAAAAAATTAATATTTAGAAATATTTTGAAAGGAAAGATTTGTATTTTCTTTAGTCCCACATCGGAAAATCATGTAAAACTCCTCCCTCCTAACACCTATAAAAAGACTTTTGTACTCCCATTGGAAGGGGAGCCCAGAAATTCTTCTAGAGCCTTGCATAGAGGAATAGAAAGGGACTACTTCATGAGCAGCTAGGCTAGCAGTCTCGGGAGTGGAGAAGAAATTTTGTAACGACACAGAGATGGTTTATTGTTTTAAACTTTCCTGTATTTCTTTATATGCAATAAAGATTATGCTTTTTATTTAAATCATCATGAGTTCTTTATTTGCTTTCTTTCATATACTTTTATTTATACTTTATTGTTAGATTAATATTAGGAACAACTTTTACTTTCCGGAGACGCGCCGTGATCTATGGGTACGGGGCGTGCCGAGGAAAGAAGAAGTTGTTTACCTAGTACTTTCTGGAGACGCGCCATGATCTACGGGTACGGGGCGTGCCGAGGAAAGATAGGTATTTTTTCTAAGATTAATCGCATATATTAAAAAAGAGATACAACTCAGCTAGTGCGAAATTAATTCAAAACTCTCGAGCTCTTTATTTTCTAACTACATCAATTTTAAGATAATTTATTTTCTAAATCAAAAACAACGTTTTTTTCTTTTATTTTGCAATCTCAACTTAGCCCAAGGTCCCTGAGGATACGATCTCGACTCATCCTACCTACGTAGTGAGTAGAGTTATTTTTGGTGCTATCAACGACTACGCATCAGTCAGAAACAAATTCAAACACTAATAATGTGCATTTTGGAGACAAGGATGCAGAGGAAGTGGTTGCACATGATGATGGGGAGACTGGCCAATTGGGAAAGAAAAACGTAATGGGAAAGTTACAGATACAGGGCAAATGGAGAGGGGTTGATCCTGTTGTATTTTTCACAGATGAAACAACTATTAATAGTATAAGATCCTTCTATGGTATCAGTGAATCTTTTCCCCTTGATGGTCATCTTGTGACTCGAAAAAGTGATGCTAATCATGTCAAGAGGATTTATTATATATCAAAATCAGTTCATGATGTCCTCCGGCTAAACTTCAGGGTTGGGCAACGGATTAAGATAACCTCCCTTGGCCTTAAGATTTTGTAAGTGTTACATTTCTATTAGACATGGTTTTTCTTGCTTTCTGAACTAAATATTGTGATTTTAGCAATATCCTACTGCCTTTATATTGCAAACTTTTGCTATAATGCACTTGTTCATCAAAGCACTTGTGCCTGTTCATCTGAAATTGTGCATAAACAAAATTGAAAGTTGACTCAAATTATGACTCTTCATGTATTGTTTTAGATTCTGGGTTATCAACTCTATTCTTTATATGTTATAGAATGATTGAAATCTATGTTGGGTCTGATGGAAACATGTCCATATACCTGCCTTTATCATAAACTGTGTAATTGATTATGTCAGTTATCGACTAGAACTATAGTTTACGTACTGTGGGTTTTATTATAATGTTGTATTAAATCCATACTATGGCCTACTTTGCTGCTGCCTTCATCTTTACAGAATCGATTAAATAGTGCCTTCATTTATTGACTTGCAAATTCTGGTTTGACTGCCTTTTATATTTGCACCTTATTATTGACTTATGCAACTATTCTTGTATGGGCACAAGGCAATTATAGGTCTCCGTTTGTATGCAAATTTTCTGACCCACAAAAAATTGATTTTTCTAAATAGTATCAAGTTTTTGCTCTTAACGTTTTTCACATTACCCTTGGATGGCATTGACCTTTTGTTTTAGTTTTCCTTTTTCTCTAAAATGTCCTTATGGATCGGTTATGGGCTTTGTGTTGGTGACACTGCAAAATATATCAATCAATGAATTCCCTTATCTCTCTCAGTTGTTTTGGTCTCTCTTTCGTGCAAATTTCTTCAAGAGATTGGACCGTTAAAAAAGAATGATAGAGGTCTAGGAACTCTGTCTCATGCTGGAAAAAGAGAAAAATAATGTTTATTCCATTATGTAATTTTGTCACTTATGATATTAATGAGACCTGCTATTTCTCCTCTGCTTATGTATCGAGACTGCTCTTTTTTTGGGGTATGTGTCTCTGGAAGCTGTCAAATGGGTATGTTGTGTTATGTGTTATGTGGATTCTGTCATATATTTAATGACCTACAGTATTTTGTTAGAATTATTGTGATTTTTTCTGTTGCACTTTGATTTACCTTCTTCGGTAAGTGTTTGTTTCGCTTTTACCATTTCAATGAAATGATGTTGGATGGGTTTTGCTGTCCTATTCTCACCCAAAAGAATGGAAAAGATATACCTTGGTAACATGATCGTGTTTATTCAATACTCCAAATTTCAGTCCCAGAATTATCACATCAAGTGCTTTGATGCAATGTTTCTCACAAGAAAAAAAAAAAAAAAGAAAGAAAAGAAAAGGGAAAATGTACTTATGTAACTTGATCGTGTATATTCAATATTCTAAATTTTAGTTGCAGATTTACCACATCAAGTGTTTTGATGAAATGCCTAATTATTCTTCATTTGTTGTACATTCTCAAGATTATTTTTGCACATAACAATTATGCTTGACAAAGTTTGCCACTTATTATACTTGAATTCATGGAAAAGTCAATTTTAAATTTTATTTGATATATATAATCTTAAATAGCATTGTCCGAGTACTTGAATCATCATTAATTCTCTTATTTAGTGAATAATTATAGTATGTGCATCGGATGTGCATGGTTATTAGTGTAGCATAAATTTGCATGCATATGGACAAGGGAAGGTAATCTATAATAAATAAACCTAGAAACATATAGAGATTACAGGAAGATAATACTACTTAAAGATGCCAAAAGAGTTTTAGATGTATATTGGATGTAGAAGATTGTAGCTTTTATTCTTGAGTGCCAGACCATGGGCTAAATTTAAAAGGATGTAGTCTTGAACAAAATTGGCACACCTTTTAAACACAAATCTCCAGTAATCCTATTTTATCACTAGAGTATTAATGAAATCATGATGTTTGAGTTATTATGTCAGCTGATTTCATGTGATTACATATTCTCTATGATCAAATCAGGAGAGACAGACATCAAAGGGTGGCTCATCGCCATGTTCGTTCCGATTATCATCAGAAGGATTACCATTGCTGCTTCCATACATCAGCAAACAGTTCTTATATTCATCCTTAGCTTACTTCCAACACCTTCTACAGTACAGAACCATTAAATTCATAGATTTTGTTGATGCCGTGTTTGGCGAGAAGGCTTCAAATTTGATGTCAGGTTGCTGTGTAGCAGTGCTTAATGAAGGTGACCATTATAACTCTCATGTGTGCCTTTTTTTTTTTTTTGGTGTTGGGTTTGGGGGTGGAGGGGGGGAGCTTTGAAGTATTTGAGTTATCGGACTAGAACTCTTGCTTCATATGGAAAAGATCATGTTCTGGCTGCAGGAAATCAAACAGCAGGAAGTATTGTGGCAGATGCCTCGACAATCGCCATTGTTTGCTGGAAAGGCAAGATGAGTCTGAGCATCATGGTCTTGCCATTGGATGCTAAAGAACTACTTGACAGGCTAGCTGTGCATTTTGGAAGTGAAAGAGGCACGTTGTTGAAAGAAAATGAAGACACCATTTCTGAGATTGGTATAGTAAAAAACTGTGAGGATGCTGAACCTGCAGATGTTTTTGAGACAGTTGATCAGGAGGCTTTTTGAGCAAATGTGAACACACCAAAAAAAATGGGGCAATGAGAAGATTTTGGTTTCAGGGAACCACCATTTTTAATGTACCATAATGATCAAGCTATATATACAAAGATTCAACATGTTCAACTTTTTTTGTTCAGCCCTTGCCTGTGATGTTTTTATATGAAATTTATTTCTTTGTAGACAATGGCAAGCAAAGTGTTGGAACATTGTTTGAGAGGATACTATAGCTGCTTTAATTATAATTGTAGATTGTCCAGTCTTTGTTAGTTCACAGAGCTTTCAATCTTGATTCCCAAGGCAGTTGAGAGGATTTCGGCTTTGTGCAACCAATTACTTGGAGCATAGTTTCAATGTTTCAATACTAAACTGGCTTTTTCTGTATATGATGTAACTTGGTGGCTGCTGATTTGGCAAATTGTTACATCTGTGGGATGCTTAAATTTCCAACTGTTACATGACAATATTGTATGTTAAATCAGGATTTGTAACCTGAGGGTATGAATGATGGAAAGTGTTCCATAACAAAGCATTAGTTTTTTGTCAACTTTTCCCAAAAAAAAAAAAAGCTATTGGTCAAAAAATAATACAATTTTATGTAGATAGAAAATAATGTTATTTGGCTGTTATTACTTGATTTTGGTGATCTAATGGATATAATGACTGTAATAATAGCTATTCACTACAAACAGGAATTTCACAGCAATAACTGTTTCTGCCAAAGGCCCAAATATTGCTGTGAAAATGTTGTGACAGAAACAATTAAGTTAGCTGCAGGCCACTGCGAAGACTGCTGATGTGAAAGCTTTCACAGCTGAAATATATTAGCTTTGTTCCAACAAAATTCTAGTCAAAATCTGGACTAAATAACAGCCCCAGTGCAGGATTGGCACCAATAACTCTGAGATGCAGTTATAACAGGATAGTAATGTTATTGAAACTCTGCATCCTATTAGCTTGATTTTAATTTACTAAAATAAGGTTAAGATCTGTGCAATGAATGGGTTACAAAACAAACAATCATATCACCGAAAAGATAAACCACTAGTACTTATAATTTGCTCAGGTAGAGGAGTTGGTTAAAAACGTCCATTAAGCATGCACAGCATGAGAAGAAAAGAATAATGATGCCGTTAGATAGATAAATCTAGAGGAGTTGGTTAAAAACGTCCAATAAGCATGCACAGCATGAGAAGAAAGAATAATGATGCCATTAGATAGATAATTCTGAGGACTTGTCTCATATCACTGCAGTTTCTTATTTTCAAACTTAAAAACAAAAATATGAAAATTGAAAAAAAAAAAGATCTGTTTGGGAGAGCACCTTTTATTTTTTTGGGTTTTAAAGCAGTCTAGTTTGGTTTTTGAAAACTGTTGTAACAAAGGTTATCACCTTTTCAGAAGAAAGAGGAACAGATGCCGTTTGGGAATGACAAGGAATCGGAGTGATTCTGCAAATAAGCCGTGCCGTGCGCAGACAATTCCTAGAGGAGAAATGGAATATTGCAGCTTGCGCAGTTTCACTCATGAGAGGGCTTCACTATGATAGGACAATGGAATATTATTGCAGACCATTCTACTATGGTACTTTGTCTTCACATGCATCCGGACTATAAGGTAAACTGTAAAAATTGTGGGGATCGCTCTTTATTTCATCCTTTTCCAAGCTACTAACAAATAGCCATTTGTTTTGGCACTTGAGGTTTTTTTTTTTTTTTTTTTTTGGGTCAATTTCACCATTTATTTATGCATCATGCTTGAGTAGTCTTAATCATCTAAGGTTGTAAGCTTTTGTCGTTTTAGTTGGTTGTGTTAATGTTTATAGTGATTTCAGATGCTTTTTTTTTTTTTTCGGGTATTTGGTTGGGTCATTCAGATCCTGAGAATTGACTAAGTGCACAGAAAAGCATATTTGAAATCTAATCAAATGTATAATATCTTGCTTCAGTGTTCTAAATACATTATTTACCTATCTTTCTTGTCTGGTGAATTGCATCTAAGGCTTTGTACTGATCTCCCTGATCATCATAATTGTTACTGCTTATGCGACCATTCTGTGTACATAATTCTTGCTAAATGCTGAGAATTTGCAGTGGACTACATTCTTTTCTGCTGCTTGAACTGCTATATCTGTGCCTTCACTCCATATATTGCTACCATGTGAAGACCAGCATATCACACTTTTCCAAATGATCCTCTACTTTAGCTACACTTTAATGTTTTGTTTTAGTTTAGGGATACTCTATAGTGAGTCTTTCTCGCTTTATGATCTTGGCAAATGGCAAGTAGTAGTTACATTTTTTTCTTTTTTCTTTTTTTTAAACTACTGCACTATTGATGTCTATTTTTGAAATTCAGGTGCTGTAAATTATCTAGGTTCTACTTTTGTTTATCAATATATACATATGTGTGCGCGCATGTGTGTGTGCACATGTGTGCGCCCATGCACGTGTGTATATATATATAGAAAGAGTGATTACATATGACCGGTCATAGCCTAATTTCGAAGATTGAGGATGCATGCCAGCTATGCTTTGATACAACAGCAATATTTCAGAGCTGGAAGGTGGATTGCTTATAGAATTTTTTGATGCTTGATGAAACTGCATAGAAGGCTGTGGGCTGTGCCTTTTTTTTTTTTTTTTTTTGTGGGTTTTCTCAATCTGAGTTGTATGGTAATTCCTCCCTGGAATGGTGTTGCTTTTTGATTTTCTATTCATACTGCAAGTATATGTCTGCATCCATTTTCTTTCTCATATATCTTTAGCTTTTAGACTCTGGTGTTTATTTGATGAGAAAAGAGGATTGGTTTTGATGCATGCTTAATCTTTTTTATGTGACATATGATTTTCTACACGCTGGTTAATATTTGATTAGAAAAAAAAACTTTGATGAATCTGTTTCTAATTAATTCATAATTACGTTGTTATGAAATATTAGAAAATCATTTAAAGATATAGTCAATAATTTTGGTAAATTATTTTGATATTAATCAGTGGGGGCCTATGTTCTCATCCAAATGAAACAATCACTGACAGCAAAGGAATCAGAAATAGATAAATTAGAAAATGAGACATCTATGAATCGTTGTACCTAGCCACAAGATAGAGGGTCAAAGTATGGGTAAGAGCTTATGGTTTGTTCCTAGTGACAAAATAGAGGCTTGACTAAGTGCAAGATATTCTGTAGAAAAGATAAGATAAATGGCTCTAGGCTTAACAAGCATCGAATTCACGTGGTGCAACATGGTTAGGTATAGTTTGTTGGATTTATTGCAAGTCAGATTGTGGCCAGCAATAGCTTAGTCTTGTTTCATACTGATATCAAGCCAAGTTCATTCATCATGTGGCCTGAAATAAAACTCTAATTTCATCAAAAAAGAAAGAAAAGCAAAAAAAATCTTGTGCAAACATCCAAGAAAGGTACATCTCATCAAAAAAAAAAAAAAAAAAGAGGAAAAATATGAACAAGAACAAGCTAAGGAGAAAGAGCATCAATCCAAGAGGTTGTAGTAATTTCCTCTTGCATGACCTGCTAACCAGTTGGTATTGCCGTTCGAGCTAAGCGCTTAAGGGTCAAGAGGGTTGGTAACTCTCCATTTAGAAGGCTTGCAAAAGGATTCAAAGAGTGAACAAAATTGGCATAAGCGTGCACGCTGCCCTGTGTATGTGCGACAATGGGAGAGACTCCAAGCACTAAAATATACCAAACAGAAAATTCAGTAATTCTCCAACCTTACGGTCCATAAGACTGTTTTCACACAGATACTGGTGAGGTCTGATACCACGTTAATTAAGATTCTATCCAAAAATCCGGATGGTTAAATAGATGGGCCCGAGAGCATATAAGCACCATAAGAGTCTTTAACATATCCGATGTGGGATAATTATTCCTCGACAAACATCAATCTCTAATAATATTTACTGATTAAACCAATTGGTGCTCAAGAGAATATTGCACATAACTAACTATTTTAAATATATTAACTGTTAGATGCCATATGTCTACCCAATCTAAAATGGCATCATTTTAGAAACTTGTAAAAAAAAATATATCATTATTATTTGTTCCATTTTCCAACCAATATAGTAATTCAAGTTTAGCAAAATATAAATAAGTGAATGTCAAATGGCGTTGGACTTCCTTGAGCATCATATGTAGCATCAATAGAGAAAAAACCAATTTTGACCACTTTTCCCTTATGTACCAAATGGATTTGTATTTTGATACGTGATGTGAAGGAAGATTGGCATCACTTGCACGACATGCTAAGTGATAGATAATTGTAGCAGACTCTTAGGAAAACTGTCACGCTCCAAATCTGGGATATAACACGGTCATGCTATCAAGGGATGGACCCACGATAATATGAAGCCAAAATTCATCTTCTTAAATATAATAACAGGTGTATCACAAATGAATGTAATAATAAAGTTCAATTCAAATATTTAATTAAACCAAAACTGGTTCAGAGCATCTAAATCCAAAGATGAAATAATCCAAGTCTTAAAATTCATAATGACTACAATCCATAAACATAAACTGAATTTCTAATGCAAAATTTTCAAGCTTGCTTTGCTGATCCCCAAGCCTGGATTCCCTTTCCATCAGTCCTAGCCTTATTTCTCTGTACATGAAAAAAAACAAAAAGAATATGAGCTACACCAGCTCAGTAAGTAGACTTCCGCTTCTTTACCGGATCAAGCATAAGTTTTCTATGATAATGCATCATTTAGCAAATAACAATTATTATAAAAATAAATATTTCATAGAGTATATAATAAAACAAGTTATAAGCTCATCATGCATGCATAAATCATGTATATTTCACAATTATGAATCGTAAATCATTTTCATCATGTATTTATGTCATGTTTCAAAACATTGCTCACAGACATTCGTGCTAAGATCACTATTATACCCGTGACATGGCCATGTTTCTTAATCGACAGAGTTCTTAATTCATGTGCCAACTTTATACCCGCTGGCAGGCCATGTTTCGTGTGGATGCTAGCTCCGGATGTCGACCTTCCCGAAGGGATTCATTCATAGCTATCTGAGAGCCTTTGAAATCATTTTATCTTTTTCTTAAAACATACATATACATAAATAGAAAAATAATGAAATTCATGCTTCATAATCATGCTATTTTTATAAGACATATTCATGAAATCAATGCTCATAGTAAAACATACTTTTTCATGTCACATATGCCGATCCTTATTTTATAAAAAATTATGATTTTATCAATAGCAATTCTTTACATAAAAGCATGATCATTTAAAAATAAATAAGGAGCATAAAATTCACTTACCTCGATTGTCCTGGACCTTTTTAATCTTCCTTAAAAGAATCGGACAGTCCTATTTAAAATATTAAATCATCAATAAATTTTATTTCATATATTTAATAAAATTACATAATATAAAGAAATGACCGATTTGATGATCAGTCCAATAAATCTCTCTCTTCGGCTCTAAACTGATTTAAGGTCATAGGTCCTTAGGAGTGGAGAAGATAGCCTAATAGGAGATTCATAAGGCTTCTTAGAGAGAGAAAGTAGAGAAAGAAAGTAGAGAGAAAAAGTATCCAATTGTAGAGAGAGAAAGACTTTAGAGAGAGATGAGAGAAACTTCTTTCATGTGTATTATTATTATTATTTTTTTTCTTTTTCTTTTTCTTTTTTTTTCTTTTTCCTTTTCCTTTTCTTTTTCTTTTTCTTTTCTTTTTTCTTCTCCTTTTCTTTTCTTTTTCTTTTTCTTTTCTTTTTTCTTCTCCTTTTCTTTTCTTTTTCTTTTTCCCCGTGGCCTTCTTTGGCCGAAACAGGGGACCTAGAGGTCCCCATTCCTTAAACCGGCTGTTCACAGCCACACCTTGCCCGGTGGTGGCCGACGGCAAGGGACAACTTCCTCCGAATTCAGAAGGGCCATAGCCGGCGGTCGGTGGTGACCGTCGGTGCCGAAAAATCAGGAAAAAGAAGAGGTCGAACAGAGATTTTCTTTTCCAACAAAATCCGACGACACCCGTCGCCGGCAATCGTGCCCACAGGCACGAAAAAGAAGGGAGAGAAAAGAGGAAGAGGAAGGAGGCCTTACCACAGCCTCCGATGACCCCTACCGGCGTGAAATTGCGGCGAGCACGAGTCGAGGGGCCGCGGCTTCAATCGAAAAAATCGGAGAGGAACTCCGACGATCGTCGGTGATTGATGGGTCTACTCTCAGAGGAGAGGAGGGGAGTTCTTATAGAACTCATCCTAGGATCTTTTAATGGCCCTAGGACTCCGATTCCTGATCGGAACCGGGGAAGAGGAAGACTCCAATCGGGAGTCTTCCTCCCTGTTTTTTTTTTTTGTTTAATGGGCTTAGTGGGCCAGGTTATCACATTCTATCCCCCTTAAAAAAAATTTCGTCCTCGAAATTTAACATACCTTCATTTTCAAATAAGTGTAGATATCTCGTCTTCATATTGTCTTCAAGCTCCCAAGTGGCCTCTCTCTCTTCATGATTACTCTAATGAATCTTTACATACGGAATGATACGCCGTCTTAGAACTTGTTCTTTTCGATCAATAATTCAGAGAGAAAATTTTTCATAAGTTAAATCTTCATAAACTTGCAATGGCTCATACTTTATCACACTGTTTGGATCAGGTACAAACTTTCTCAGTAGTGAAACATGAAAGACATTGTGCACTTTGGATAAATCTGATGGTAAGGTTAGTTCGTAAGCAACATCTCCTACTCGATTTAAAATTTTAAAAAGTCCAATATATCGTGGACTCAGCTTGCCATGTCTTCCAAACCTCATGACACCCTTAGTAGGTGATACTTTTAGAAAAACATGATCACCGACCTGAAATTCTAATTCTCTTCTTTTTCTATCTGCCCAACTCTTCTGTCTATCCTGTGCTGCCTTGACTCTTCTCTTGATTAGATAAATTTTATCTCTGGCATCTTGAACTAACTCGGGACCTATTAATTTCTTTTCACCTACTTCATCCCAATACAGAGGGGATCTACACTTTCTTCCATATAGGGCTTCATAGGGTGCCATCCCGATACTAGAATGAAAACTGTTGTTATATGCAATTTCAATCAATGTCACATGATTATCCCAATATCCTCCGAAGTCAAAAGCACAAGCTCTTAACATATCCTCAAGAGTTTGAATTGTCCTTCCAGATTGGCCATCGGTCTGGGGATGGAATGCAGTACTAAGCCTCAATTCTGTCCCCAAAGCATCTTGAAAACTTTTTCAAAATCTAGATACGAATCGTGGATCTCGATCAAACACAATACTTATTGGAACACCGTGCAGGCGTACAATTCCATCAATATACATCTGGGCTAACTTATCAAGTGGAGTGCCAACTCGGAAAGGTAGAAAGTGAGCTGATTTAGTAAGTCGATCAACAATCACCCACACTGCATCATTTTTTCTTGTTATCCTTGGAAGTCCAGTAACGAAATCCATTGTGATATGCTCCCATTTCCATTCTGGTATCTCTAATAGTCTTAGCAGACCAGCAGGTCTTTGATGTTCGGCTTTTACTTGTTGGCATACCAAGCATTGAGATACAAACCGAGCTATCTCCTGCTTCATTCCATTCCATCAGAAGAGTTATTTTAAATCTCTATACATCTTTGTACTACTGGGATGAAAGGAGAAACGGAATTTATGGGCTTCTGCCAAAATTTTTTTTTTTAGTTCAGGATCTCCTGGTATACATAATCTGTTCCCAAAATAAAGAGTTCCATCTGTATGTAGCCTAAACTCAGTTCGTAGCCCTTTCTCCATGTCCTTCTTAAACTGACATAAATGAATATCACTTTGTTGGGCCATCTTTATCTGTTCGATCAATGTTGATTGTATCATTAAATTTGCTAACACATTCTTAACATCAGTACAAGTCACTTCAATTTGTAAATCTTTAAGATCCCTCAGAATTTATTGCTGAAAGGATAGCAGAGTCATCACATTCGCTGAAGACTTCCTACTAAGTACATCTGCCACCACATTGGCTTTTCCAGGGTGATATTTAATATTTAGGTCATAATCTTTTAATAGTTCAAGCCACCTTCTTTGCCTCATGTTCAGCTCTTTTTGAGTAAATAAGTATTTCAAGCTTTTATGATCAGTAAAGATTTCACATGATTCACTATATAAATAGTGACGCCAAATCTTTAAAGCAAAAATAATAGCTGCTAACTCCAAATCATGTGTCGGATAATTCTGCTCATAGGCTTTTAGTTGTCGAGAAGCATAAGCTATGACCTTATCGTTCTGCATCAACACACAACCTAATCCTTTCTTGGAAGCATCACTATAAATGACAAATCCTCCTTTATTAGATGGTAGAGTAAGAACTGGGGCAGATATCAATCGTTGCTTCAGATCTTGAAAACTCTGCTTACATTCACTGCTCCATTCAAATTTTATTCGTTTCTGAGTTAAGCAGGTTAGAGGAATTGCAATTTGAGAAAATCCCTTGACGAATCTTCTATAATAACCAGCCAAGCCTAAGAAGCTTCTAACTTCCGTCACATTAGTCGGACGAGGCCAATTCACCACGGCTTCTATCTTCTTTAGATCGACTGAGATTTCTTCCTTAGATATTACATGGCCGAGGAAGACAACACTATCCAACCAGAATTCACACTTGCTAAGCTTGGCGAAGAGCTTCTCTTTTCTCAAGGTCTAAAACACGATCCTCAAATATCTCTCATGTTCCTCTATATTTTTAGAATACACTAGGATATCATCAATAAAAACAACAACGAATTGATCCAGATACGGCTTGAAAATCCTGTTCATCATATCCATAAAAGCAGCCGGTGTATTGGTTAGTCCAAAAGGCATTACTAAAAATTCATAATGGCCATACCTGGTTCTAAATGCAATTTTAGGTACATCTTCATCTCTAATTCTTAGTTGATGATAGCCTGATCGTAAGTCAATTTTGGAGAAAACTTGTGCACCCTAAAGTTGATCAAATAAGTCATCTATTCGAGGAAGAGGATATTTATTCTTTATGGTTACCTTGTTCAGCTCCCGATAGTCAATGCATAAACGCATGCTTCCATCTTTTTTTTCACAAATAACATAGGAGCTCCCCAAGGTGATGTACTTGGTCGGACAAATTTTTATTCAAAAGTTCTTGCAGTTGATCTTTTAATTCTCGTAATTCTACGGGAGCCATCCGATAAGAGATTTTGAAATAGGTCCGGTTCTTGGGGTGATATCAATTTTAAATTCAACCTCACGCTCTGGGGGCAGTCCGGATAGTTCATCTGAAAAAATATCAGAAAATTTTTTGACAATTGGGATATCATCCAACTTTATCTTTTCCTTCTCGACGTCTATTACATAAGCCAAAAATGCTTTGCATCCTTTCCTTAAAGCTTTTCTTGCATTCATGATTGAGATAATACCCAAAGATTGTTTGGGTTCCGTATTATGAACTTCACCTTGAAAGAAGAATTGTGGTTCATCCAAAATTTGAAATGCCACTCTTTTTCCAAAACAATCAATATGTGCATGGTATGAAGATAACCAGTTCATCCCAAGAATAATGTCAAAATCATACATATTTAGCTGAATCAAATCTGCTGCAATTCTTTTTCTTCTATTTGGATTATGCAATTCTTGAAAATAATGTTAGCAACAATAATATTTTTAAAAGGTGTGCTAACATATAATGGTTCATTTAATTTTTAGGCATACAATTCAAAGAAGTAGCAAACTTGAGAGATATAAAAGAGTGTGAAGAGCCAGAATCGAATAACACCCGAGCATGAATAGAATTGACTGGGATAATACCTGTCACCACTTGATCATTTGCATTGGCCTCCTGCTGGTTTAAAGTAAACACTCGTGCATTTTCTTTTTGTTTTTGATCAACTGATTTGTTAGGTCTAGAGTCATCTCTTTTCTTATTTGGGCAATCACGAGCCATATATCCTTTCTCACCACATAAGAAGCATGCTCCTATCCTCTTGAGACAAGGTCCATTGTGATTTTTTCCACAGTAGGAGCAGGATGAAGATTCTTTCTTCTTATCAGAGTTATTATTTTTAAAATTTTTCTGCTGATCCTTTAGATTTCCTGCTGATCTCGATCTCTTCTTATCTCCTCTTTCTAGATCTGCTCTTTTCAATTCAGACTCCACTTTCAAAGCTCGCTCCAGTACGTCCTTGTAGTTATTGAAAATATGAGAAGACAGACGGGATCGAATTCCATATCTTAGACCTTGTTCGAATCTGTTAGCTTTACTCCTTTCGAATTCCATAAGCTGGGGCAGAAGCGACCTAGCTCATTAAATTTGTTAGCATATTCTAACACCGTCATATCATCCTTTTGCTTTAAAGCTAAAAACTCATTTTCTTTTACCAATCTCATTGTCCCCGAAAAGTACTGATCATAAAATATCTCTTTGAATTCTTCCCAAGTGAGCTGATCATCATTGTTCCCATAGGCAGCTTTTATTGCAGTCCACCAAAACTCGGCATTTCCTTTTAACATAGGAACGACTAATCGGACCTTCACATTCTCAGGATATTGCAGGGCATCAAATATCTTTTCCATCTCTCGAATCCATATTTCTGCAGCCATAGGATCAGATTCACCCTCAAATAGAGGTGGGTTGAGCCTTCTGAATCTCTCGTAGTATGACTCCATAGATAATGTTGGTCGAGAAGCAGTCTGTGCCTGCTGCTGGATAAGCTGAGCCATCACTTGACACACACCAGCAATGTTCGCCTGTGTGGCCGGTGCGTCAGGAGCCCGCTCAACTGGTTGATTGTCAGCTCCCTGCAACGTCAGTCTTGCTCCTCTTGTCCTAGCGACCATATTTGCCAAGGTCTCGCCCTTCCTATCGCTCATCGCTTCCTATTCAAATACCAACATTATTACATTATTTTATAACAGAGTTGCAGTACAGTTAATAATTTAAGTCAGAGTCTAACTATGCGTAACCAAACTACCCACTGTTAGGTTTTAAGTTCTACCCTTGATTAAACCTATTGCTCTGATACCATAAAATGTCACGCCCCAAATCTGGGACATAACACAGCCATGCTACCAAGGGATGGACCCACGATAACACGAAGCCAAAATTCATCTTCTTAAATATAATAACAGTTGTATCACAAATAAATATAATAATAAAGTTCAATTCAAATATTTAATTAAATCAAAACTGGTTCAGAGCATCTAAATCCAAAGATGAAATAATTCAAGTCTTAAAATTCATAATGACTACAATCCATAAACATAAACTGAATTTCTAGTGCAAAATTTTCAAGCTTGCTTTGCTGATCCCCAAGCCTGGATTCCTTTTCCATCAGTCCTAACCTTATTTCTCTGTACATGAAAAAGAAAACAAAAATAATATGAGCTACACCAGTTCAGTAAGTAGACTTCCACTTCCTTATCGGATCAAGCATAAGTTTTCTATGATAATACATCATTTAGCAAATAACAATTATTGTAAAAATAAATATTTCATAGAGCATATAATAAATAAGTTATAAACTCATCATGCATGCATAAATCATGTATATTTCACAATTATGAATCGTAATCATTTTCAACATGTATTCATGTCATGTTTCAAAATATTGCTCACAGACATTCGTGCTAAGGTCACTATTATACCCGTGACAGGATCATATTTTTAATCGACAGAGTTCTTAATTCATGTGCCAACTTTATACCTGCTGGCAGGGTCATGTTTCGTGTGGATGCTAGCTCCTGATGTCGACCTTTCCAAAGGGATTCATTTATAGCTATCTGAGAGCCTTTGAAATCATTTTATCTTTTTTCTTAAAACATACATATACATAAATGAAAAAATAATGAAATTCATGCTTCATAATCATGCTATTTTATAAGACATATTCATGAATCAATACTCATAATAAAACATACTTGTTCATATCACATATGCCGATCCTTATTTTATAAAAAATTATGATTTTATCAATAGCAATTCTTTACATAAAAGAATGATCATTTAAAAATAAATAAGGAGCATAAAATTCACTTACCTCGATCGTCCTGGACCTTTTTAATCTTCCTTAAAGAATCGAACAGTCCTATTTAAAATATTAAATCATCAATAAATTTTATTTTATATATTTAATAAAATTACATAATAAAAGAATGACCGATTTGATGATCAGTCCAATAAATCTCTCCCTCGGCTCTAAATCGATTTAAGGTCATAGGTCCTTAGGAGTGGAGAAGATGACCTAATAGGAGATTCATAAGGCTTCTTAGAGAGAGAAAATTTTTACAGAGAGAAAGTAGAGAGAGAAAGTATCCAATTCTAGAGAGAGAAAGATTTTAGAGAGGGATGAGAGAAACTTCTTTCATGTGTATTATTATTATTATTATTATTATATTTTTTTTTCCTTTTCTTTTTTCTTTTTCTTTTTTCCTTTTCCTTTTCTTTTTCTTTTTCTTTTCTTTTTTCTTCTCCTTTTCTTTTCTTTTTCTTTTCTTTTTTCTTCTCCTTTTCTTTTCTTTTTCTTTTTCCCCGTGGCCTTCTTTGGCCGGAACAGGGGACCTAGAGGTCTCCGTTCCTTAAACGGCCGTTCACGGCCAACTTCCCCCGAATTCGGAAGGCCATAGCCGGTGGTTGGTGGTGACCGTCGGTGCCGGAAAATCAGGAAAAAGAAGAGGCGATTAGAGATTTTCTTTTCCAACAAAATCCAGCGACACCCGTCGTCAGCAATCGTGCCCACAGGCACGGAAAGAAGGGGAGAAGAGAGGAAGAGGAAGAAGCCTTACCACAGCCTCTGATGACCCCCACCGGCGTGAAATTGCGGCGAGCACGAGTCGAGGGGCCCGGCTTCAACCGAAAAAAATCGGGAGAGAACTCCGACGATCGTCGGTGATTGATGGGTCTACTCTTAGAGGAGAAGAGGGGGTTCTTATAGAACTCGTCCTAGGGTCTTTTAATGGCCCTAGGACTCCGATTCCTGATCGGAATTGGGGAAGAGGAAGACTCCATCGGGAGTCTTCCTCTTTTTTTTTTTTTTTTTTGTTTACTGGCTTAGTGGGCCGGGTTATTACAACAAAAGTGGGCTAGTCCTATAGACTACCATAACTATCTATGATAGAGTAACAAAATGAATGTCTTGTGAACTATTACAACCATGTTTCAAGTCTGTGATAAGGCACTAATAGTGGTGAGTCTGAGGGACCACAAATGCTCAATTCTGAACTACTATAATCATATTTTCAGTCCGGGATAGGACATCAATATAGTGGCTAGTCTAACGGACTACAATAACTATATTTTAACATGTGGTAGGACATCAATAACAAAGCTAGCCCAAAGCACCACAATCCCATTTACAGTCACATAATTTAATTATATACTTGCTAAGTATTATAATTCAAGATTACATTCTTTGTAAAATTTGATGCACATGATTATCAAAATCCATCCAAATCAGAATCAGTAATATGTTATACATAACTTCATATAGAATCATTATATATACTTAACAAATAAGTATATAACATGAAACTATTAAAAATCACGTAAATCAAAATCACTGATATACAAAATAATTTTTAAATAAATTAGTGATAATATGCAGAAATTCTTACCTTTATTGATGATAAACTCTGGAATAGAGTTTATCAATCCACGACTAGTATGTTCACGATATAATTCCAACATATCTTCCATCAACCATCAGCATAACAAAAATAAATTATCATTAAATTTTTATTTTTTAAACTCTAATACCTAAATTGCTTTTAATCCCAAATTTTTCTACCATATCTAATATATGACTAATGATAATAAAGATTTAGAGATTTATCTTGATTTAGAGATTGGAGCACAAATTTTCTCGCCCAACATCTTCTCATCAAATGAATCGCATCTCTATACAAAAACTAATGCTTGTCATAAAAGAAGCTTGACATAAAAAAGATGAGACTAGTCAGAGAGCGGCATCTAGCGATCCTAATCAATGAGAATAGTGTAGTCAAATTCTACGAATCAACAAATAGATGGTTCAATTAAAGCAAAGTAATAAGTTAGGGATTATTGATGGTGAGTTCGATGTAACCAACAAAAGCTCGGATAAAAACCAACGAGTTAAATGGTTGCCTAGCTCAACCAATTGATATGGATTTATCTAGACATCTGGACCTTTACTGATCCATAGCATTTCTAGAAAGAAAAATACATAAAGAGAAAAAAAATTATAATAAAAATTCTAAAGAGAGAAAGTAGAGAGAGAAACTCATAAAGGGAGAAAATGGAGAGAGAAGGTAGAGAGAGGAAAGAGAGATTTTTTTTTTTGCTTTTCTTTCCCTTTTTTTTTTTCTTCCTTTTTTTTTCTTTTTCTCCCCTCTATTTTTTTTTCCTCCTCATGAAAACAGGGAAGAGGTCTTAGGGTCCAATCAACTCTCATGGCCGAAGCTCTTGACAACTGCGACCATGATGGCTCCGTCGATGGTGGCTCAATCCTTGGCAACCACAACCAGGCCACCATCAGCGATGGCAGCCGGTCCGACGAGAGGAAGAAAAGGAAGAAACAGGGGAGGCTTGATTTCGAAAAAAATCCGGCGTCTTGCCAGCCATAAACTAAAGCAAAAAATGGTGTCCAACAAATCAAAAAAGAAGGAAAAGAAGGATTGAGGTCGTTACCTTAACTCCAACAAGGCTAAACAAGTGATTCCGGCAACATATTTCCGATGAAATCCATAGGAAAAACTCGATGAAACTCTTGAAAATCACCAGCGATTCTTTGGGATTTTGGATGTGGAATCCAAAGGAGGAGGTTTATAGATGGAATCCTAGGATTTTTTTATTGAATTTTCACTTGCCCTAAAGCTCCTTTCCCAGCCAGAATCGGAGAAGAGGAACTCCCATCGAGAGTCTTCCTTCCCCCCCGTGTCACGTGCATAGCAGGTGAGGTTTGAATTTCTCTTTTTCCTTTCTATGCTTTGAGATTCGTACGGAGGAAGTCTGGATGATAAAAGGATCGGGTCATGAAATAACATCATATTATTTTGTAGGAATATAATTATTATAATATCTATCATATAACAATATAATAATAGTATCATTATTTGATTGTAATCATAAAAATAAAATGTTAACTATTACACTATAATAGCAAAATGAATAGTAACATATTTTTTTACTTTTTTTCCTTTTAATCAATAGCAAAAATTAAAAAAATAAAAAATATTTTTTAAAAATCAAAAAATGTAATCAAATGCACCAAAAAAAGAAAAAAATACTTTTTAAAAATTAAAAATCAAAAATAAAAAAGTGTAACCAAACGCATCCTTATTGTTTTCAAGGAGGTAGTCTTATCTTTTTGTTTGTAGTAGGACTAGTATGTATTTTTTGATATTGTGCAACCAGACAACTGCAATTTCATATGCAATTGTCCATTTCAGACAATTAAACAAAAATAATTTTTGCAATACCTGCAATTTCAGATGCAGCATTTTTAATTGCAGCTTGTATTTGAATTGCCTGCAAATGGATTACAGGCTAACAAATGGCCCCTAAGTATATAAATCAACAAAACATGGGAATTATGAATTATTTGAAATCAAAAGGACTCAAGATATCACCTTCAGAAATAAAAACATAGCTTTGGAGGTTGTATTTTTACACGAGGTTGCTGCGGCTAAAGTTTGGGACATATTGCTGTTGTTTTATCTGAAACTTTGTTATGCATTCATGTAATGTATGCCTAAGAACAAGCGTCCATCTTCCATGAGATTGTTCAATTCAAAATCCAACAAACTGGTCTGAGCAATTACTTCAGAAGCAACGTCACTTTGTAATGCAGCATCGATGAAATGGCCAACTCACAGTAAAGAGACATGATTATCCAATGATTTCTTCTATATGCTTCAGAATTGAAACTTATAGATCCATAGTGTTCTGTGTATTAAAAACAACCTTTGAAATTTATCGAATTGACTTTTTGCAAGTGCAAATGAAAATGAAATTCTATGATTCTGCAATAATAGTTTCATTCAGATGTCAGGCATTCACAAAAGCTGTACTGGATTGAGAAATCTTTACGCCTCATTCATAAGAAAACAACTCCTAGTTGCAATCACATCAAGTCTCAAAGTGTATGATAGGGCATTGATTTACTAAATAAGAAAGAAACAGCTCATGAAACTATATAGATGCACGCCATAAAACCTTTTTTTTTTTTTGTTTTTTTGAAGTAAAAAATAAATACTCACCATATTTCTGCTTTGTTTGACAATGCACTTTGAGAACAACTTGTGAGATTTACTTCAAGTCGGTAATATAGCAGAGTTATTTCCTGAGTTTACCGCTACTTTATGTGCTAGAAGAAAGCTTCATCTAAGTGACACGATTTGAGAAATTAAATTTTAATAAAGAGAAGGTGAGAATTAGTGGTGTTGTTTGTATATTAAGATCAATTTATGGGCAGTAACAGATCTAGGAGTTGAAAATATATGCAATGAAACATTTTGTAGCATTACTATCAAAACTGAGATTCAAAGAAACACCAGAAAATTACAAGGGCCACAAATCATCATTAGAATTAGCAAGCAGAGTTTGCAATGATATGTAACAACACCCTTTTTTCTTCTGCCAGAAACAAGTTTTAAATGAAATCAGTTAATTCTTCCATCAAACATGTGAACCAAATGAAATATCTATCATCTGGAGTAAACTAACTATGCTTTGAAATATTCCGGTATTTGAATTTTAACAATTAGTTCTTCTAATAACTCTAATATTCTTAAACTCCACTACTGCAAGCATTTTTTTCTTTTTTCTAAACTCCTGAGTGGACCTTAAGGTAACAATTTGTCAGACACAGGGAAGAAAGTGAGATGACTGGATTCGTAACTATCTCGAGTAACATCCGAGCCAGAAAAAAAATGGGGGTGCAGGAAGGGGAGAGATTATATATCTTACCAAAAGAGATGGCACAGTAACAATTTGCTAGTTATGTGCTTCATTTCGAGTGAATGTCTTTCCTAGAAAGCAGTGCTCGAGCCCCGTATTCCAACCTTGGCCAAGGAGAAGGTCCTCCAACGTTGAATCACAGTGACGGATGCGCAGAGTCTTCAGTGAATTGGGTAGTGCTGGCAGTGACTGGAGTCGAGGGAGCCCACTTAACTCTAGCACGTGGAGGGAGCAGAGTTCTTTCAAGCTCACAGGCAGGACTGCCTGCAACAACGACAGCTGTTGGAGGGAACTGCGGACTTGTAACAGCCATTCTTCAGACAAGGATGTGGGCCGGAAGCAATCTCGCAAGTCCAAATGTTGAACGGATGTAAGGCTTCTTAATGGCTCCAAGTGCAGCAACGAGGGGTCATCAATCTTGAGCATGTCGAGCGACAATGAAGAGCCATCAGCTGCCCGCTCGTCAGGATCACTGGTTAATGGTGGCGTAACTGCTGCTGCTGCTGCTTCCACGAGCTTGGGGCATCCTCTGATCTCCAAGTGTTTGAGTGAGGTGAGTGCTTGTAAACCTCCCAATGATGTTAACTCTCTACATTCACGAATGATCAATTGGTGAAGTTTCTTGAGTCCTCTGAACACCTTTGCTGAGGGGAGGGATGTGATGGTTGTGCATTCCAACAAGAACAACCCAGAGAGATATGCAAGGTGCTGCATTGCACCAAGCAGTGATGCATCCATCTCACCACAATCACGTATCATGATATTCTCGACTGACGAGGGAAGAAAGAAGTCGTCATGAGGCGCATTGTGTCTCTGCAAACGTGGGCACTCCGATATATAGAGGCTTCTTAGGGATTTGAATTTTTGGAATCCTTCCACCGGCAGATGCACTAGCTCGTTACATTTCTCGATGGACAAAATCTCAACGTCCATAAAATGGTCCGCATGTCGCAGCAACCATTCAGCTAGAGACGTTAGCTTGGGGCAAGACCGAATCATTAGGTTACCAGGCTTCGACGGTGACGGGCTCCCGCAATCATTATTTTGACATTGCCAAAGTCTTGGAAGAGTAGTCAATCCCACTACTTCAGATATTTGCAGTGCCTCCAGACGATGCGGTTGTGGGGGCAATTGCACCAATACAGAGCAATCTCTAATGGTAAGAGTCTTGAGGCAAGGAAACCATGGACCATCCCCTACACCAGACCACTTCTCCAACTGCGGTATGCCCCAAAACTCCAGATCCTCCAAGTTTTCAAAAGTAGTGAAAGAAACTTCTGTCAATGCCCTCATTCCTCTAAGAGACAGAGACTTGAGGCAAGGAAACCATCGACCATCACCAGACCACTTCTTCAACTGCGGTATATTCCAAAGATTCAGAACCTCCAACTTTGGAAGAGTAGTGAAAGAAACTTCTGTCAATGCCTTCATATCAATGAGAAACAGAGACTTGAGGAAAGGTAGCTTCTCAAAGGGTGGGAGGAGCTTCAAGTTTTTGCAGCTGCTCAAAGTGATGGATCCTAGCATGTTGAGATCTTGAGTTGCCAACCAACGCGGAGGATCAGCACCGTTGTACCCAAAAATTTCCAGATCTTCAAGACTAGAATGTGGTTGGAGCCCATCAATTACCTTCGCTGCCACCTCAGGAGTGCTATTCGAATCATAAACCCATTCCAACTGTAGTTTGCGGAGATGTTTCTTATTAAGCAAGTCGGCCACCATCGCATCTTCATAGCTTTCTACATTCTCAAGATTCCGGATGCTTAGTGTACCACGGAGCTCCCGCAAGTGCTTTAATGCACCTATGTTGCATCCATTCTCCTTCCTGACATAGAATTCATCCAGCTCCTGGAGGGCAGTAAGTTTCCCACCCTCAACTATTGTGGTAATTTCTTCCAAAGGCAGGATCAGATGTCGCAGGTTAATCAGGCTTCTCATGTCTTTACCAATGCTTCCTATAGAAGGATCGGAACTTGGAACAATCATGGTCTGTAGGTGATAGAGCTTGCACACTGATTTAGGCAATTGAGTTCCTTCAACAAGCATGTCAAGATGCAAATATCGGAGGTGCTTTAGATCACCAATTGCATTCAGGGACTCGAGCTTGGACTCGAGCTTGCGCTCTCCAAATGACTCTAATTTCAGAACCCTCAAGCTTTTGAATCCTTTGAGCACCTTATTAAGGATATCATCCCATTTATGATCACAACAACAACGAGTAGTTAGGACAAGAGAGTGTAAGTTTTCCAGCGGAGGCACCTTACTGAGCACACGTGGATCATCAACCATGATAAATAAGTGACGAAGGGTCGTTGGGATATTTCTTGGGTTTGGCTTGCTGTAGTCAACTCCCAAGCATTCACCCTCAGAGACAGAGAATACCATTTCATGCAGCAGATCATGGATGACATAGTATGTGAACTGATAAGCCTGCAGGAGATTGAAGAAAGATTTCCGTAATAGACTATCAAAGTACTCTCCACCTATATCTTCTGGCCTTCTTTTCTTATCATCCTGCTGGATTAACCCTACGGCCATCCACATCCGGACCAATTCATCCTTTCGAGACGCATGGTCTTGGGGAAATATACTACAATATCTGAAACACTGCTGTAGCTGTGGTGAAAGGTGAATATAATTTAATCTCAGTATTGGCTGGAAGTCCTCATTCTGTATTGAATTGAAAACGCCATTTTCCAAAACCTCATTCCAAAACTCAACGCTCAAGTTAGAATTTAACATTCCTCCACAGTTCTTGCCAGCAAGGGCGATTGCCCTAAATTCTTTGCTATTTGCTCGCCAATCAGTTGAAGTTTTTCATGATCCCCAGTGTCTACACCATCAAATGCATGCTTGTTGAAAAGTGAAAGATACTCACTCCATTCTATGCCCTGCAAATTCATTGGTTCCTCGGTTCCCTCCATTACTTTACCAATCATTTCTGCAACTGAATTCATTCTAGTTTGTTAACAATATCTTGCTCCCCTGCTTCCCATATTGCAAAGGAGCTACCAGATCCTTCCACTTCTTCCTATCACCGTCATTCCACACGTCATCCAAGACTAACAGAAACTTCTTGGACTTTAGCTCTTCTGCAATAATCTTTTGAAGTGTACTAACTGCTTCTGCTGGACGTTCTGTTATGGCTGCTTCCTGAATCATCTTCCTCATTATAACTGTCACATCAAAATAATTGGAAACACAAACCCACATTCTTAGATCAAAGCTCCCCTCGCCATAAACAAGTTGAGCTAGAGTAGTCTTTCCGATTCCAGGCATACCAACTATTGGGAGAAGTGTAACATTTTTCTTAACACTGGATTCATGCTCGCCGCTTCCGGATTTCTTCAACCACTCAACTATCTTCTCCTTCTCTTTTTCCCGCCCAAACACTTTGTCTTCAGTCAACAAGCAGCCAGACTCGTGAGCTCTAATCTGCTGCTGCCTCTTCTCATATTCATTTGACAGATCATGAAATTTAAGGAAATCTCCAGCAGAATCAGCAATACGAAGTAGATTTTTGACAGCTTTCTTCAACTTCTTCTTTAAACCCTTAGCATGCTTCAAGGAAAAAGTGGTAGATCTCATAATTTTCTTAGTGTAATTAGAGGCAGTGGCACGCACCTTTTCTCCTCCGCTCTGCACATCTTCTTCGAGCTTGTGGTATTCCAACTCATCCAGCACGTCATTGGCCCCGTCCACAGCATCTTTCAGCTGCCACAGCCATGCTTCCTGTGCCGGGGTGCAGTCATTGATGATCTGCAGCTTCTCGACCTTCTCCACAACTGCTCGGATCCGTACAAGGGCAGCATGTAGCTCCTCTAATTCTTCCTTCATCTTCAACCACACGGGCTGCTCCCTTATGTAGGAGAAGGCCAAGCCAATCAGCTGACTGATTGCAGCAGACGCAAACCACCCGGCGATTGCCAGCTCTGGCCCCATGGTGAAGCAACCACTATTCCCCCCTCAGAGCTCCTTTCTTTCTTTCTCTTGGATTGCAAATAGAGAAGAAGGCATGGACTTGCTCTTGGTCCATCCAATACGGATTACTTGGTCGTTTCCCCAAAGCGTGCACAAAAGACAAAATGGACCGCCGGCAAACAAGGAAAAAAAAGAGAAGACCTTGACAATTGCGTCCGTGGTGAAATAATGACTCCAAGTAAACTAATATTAACAACAAACTCCACCTAGACCTTAATTGCGTCCGTGGTGAAATAATACTCCAAGTAGGTCTTATTTTATATCACACCCTCCAACTAAACTAATAAACAACACGGCCTAACCAACCAACTAAACCAACAAACTCTATCCTAACCAGAGTCTTATTTTATATCAAGAAAACAAGGAAAAAAAAAAAACAGAAGACGCCGACAATTGCGTCCGTGGTGAGATAATTGCTAATTCTTTTATTTATACTTACACAATTGGACTCCACATCCCCGGTCCTCTCCATCAGGCGTTCCTCATCACATGCATCTGTAGTTGTTAATTTGTTGATATATATATAATATTTATTATAATAGACAGATTTGAATAAGATCAATCGAATTTGAACTCAGAACCCGATCAGATCAAAACTAGATAATAGAGATCCTACATTAATAATCCAAGTCATTGGATGTGATCTAATACCTCAAAATAGCTTGTATACAAAAAATACATATAATTTGAAGACTTCTAGCCTAATGTATCAAGTGATCAAAAAATATATCTAATTTAATTTTTTTCAGCTGTGTAATTTTTGACTACTTGATGCATAAACTAGGGGTCTCTAAATCATATGATTTTTTTGTGTATAAATAGTTTTGAGATAGTAGATCATATTCAATAGATTAGATCATTGATGTAGGACTCCTGTAATAAAGTTTTGATCTGATCAGATTTAAGTTCAAATCCGATTGATCTGATTCTAGTCTGACTCTCTCTCTTTATATAAATATAAATATATGTATATACGTGTGTGTGCATATATATATATATATATATATATATTATATATATTATATATTATATATATATATATATATATATATATATAATATATATATATATATATATATATTAAAATGAAGACATACATTGGCAGAGCTTTCATTTGTTATATGTGCCAAATATTTTTCGAGCTCTTGTGAATGTCGAGATCACCAATGGGGGCACGTCAATCATCAATGGTGGGCAGTGGAGAGAGAAGATCATGAAATGTGGATGGACGAGGCATCGATGCCCTTAACCATATTGAGCATGCCGAGGATGGAATGGTCGTTTATGACAATGATAGAGGCATAATAGGAGAGGATGCTGTTGTGGGTTCTGAACTCTCTCTCTGTATTGTTAAAAAAAAAAAAAATTAAGTACAGTAGGCCCCCAATCACTTCTACCATGCCTCCATAAAAAATACCACCCATCGATGATCCTCGTTAGATAGGACCCCACATCATTATCATGAGAACAAAGTCCCATAAATTGAAAATTTTGTCCGATAAAAAGAAGAATCCTTTCGACCAAAAATTCTTAAACCCTACAAAATATCATGTTTCTACCAAGATTAAGCTCTCAAACCTCAAGGGACCAACTCACACCAATCACAACTCACACAAAATCCAATATGCCTGAGGGAAAAAACCCAATCGAAACCTAAAAAACCCCTCTGATCTATCTCAACTGCTCTCCTTTCCCACAAATCTCTCAAAAAGATAATGAAATAAAAAAAAAAGAAGCGAAAAGGAAAAAAATTAACATCTATTTGGGGTAAGGTCTTACTTTTATTTTTTTTTTTTCCATCTTTCCTTCATTTTTGTTGATTTTTTTTGATGGTTTCCCCATTTTCCCTCTACTTTCCCATCCCTAGGAGTCCAATTGGGTGGGAGGCTTGGAGCAGTCGAACAGGGAAGCTTAGATGATGGCTGGGCTTTTGAGTTGGGTATTTCCTTTCTTTTTTTGTTCCAAATTTGGTCTGACTAGAAATGAAATATATTTCCATATTGTCTGGAATCAGGTGGGAATCCTTTAAAATTGCTTGATCCATGTGCCTCCTTTCACAAAGCAATCAAAACAATTAAATTGGCCACCATTCTGATAAAATAGTAGGTGATTTGAAGCCATGAAAATGCTCATATGCACGAAGAAATTAACAAAGTGATCTTATGAGATCCCAAGTTCAAGTTTTCATCACATCAATATACTAATATAATCATATTATCTCTGGGAAAAGCACCGAAAGAGTCTTTGTATGAGCATTTACATTCAAGTCTTCAGCAAAAGAATACATTAGCCTAATCATTTTTATTGTTTAATAAAATTCATTAGCATATATATACTATGGTGTTGAAGCAGCCGAATATTATCCAAAGTGTTAGGGCTGAAATCCTCTCTTCCTCCTAATAACTAGATTTCAATAGTAGATGTCCGAGAGATAAATCTCGAACAAATTTTAGTTTTAAATTCTAAATCTATTTTAAATCTTATAGGATATGTCTTAATGGATTGGATTGAATATTCAAAAAAACTATTTGACTATCATTACTAAACCCAATATAGCATCAAATGCAAGATTAAATCTAATTGCATTTTTAGGTCTATATATATTTTAACATAATTTTTTTGATAAAGTTCAAGAATTTATGTGAAAATATATAAAATATCTTGATTTATAATATGTAGATGAAAAAGTATTAGAAACTTTAAAAAATAAAGTAGATTGTAACATGTAGAATTGAAAAATTTATCAAAGTTCTAAGCACAAAATATATTAGAGTCTTGATTGCAGAATACAAACATATGAACAATATAAATGCATCAATGCTGTAAAAGAGTATTCAATAAGAATAAAAAGAAAATAAAGTACTTGTAATAATCTTTTTTCATATGAACATGATATGCAAAATTATCCTACTTTAATATTTCCAAGAAAAAAATATACTCCTCTTGGTATGCAAGGCTTAGAAGATATTTTTAAAATGAATATAGAATAGATATAATAAAATAGATAAATAAAAGTAAATATTATTTTTAAAAAATGCATCCCATCCATCGCATGCTTTGTAAGCTAGTTGTTGTCATAAGGTGTTAATTGGACTCCCAATCCCTAGTCTTTGGTCTTTTTTCAGAAGTGCCAAACAAGTTCTGAAGCCCACCTCCGTTCTCGGTTCTTTGGGTTGTTAGTTGTCATCTTGTGGATGAAACCCATTTCTGTTTTTTAATGGTTTCCTATTTTTTGTTGTTGTTTCGACGGTGAGATCCCTTCTTAATCTCACCCCTTGGCAACTCTTTTAAATAACTTACTTCTGAATAAATACTAGATGGCTAAAAAAAAAAGAGCATATCCATGGAAAAGTTGAGACATAGCAGAGCATAATTTTATGGGATTTGCTATGGTACTTCTTTATAATATTTTATTATAAAAGATATTTAAAAAATTACACCATTATCAGATGCACCATTCTCCTCCTTTTTTATATTTATTATTTTTTAAAAATAATATTTTATTATTTTTAATCCTCCTCTGTAATTTTTTCTCATCAATCATCTTTCCGCCGTTGCCCCAACTGCCTCGCTCCTAGTCCTTCTCCATCCATCTTTCTTTTGCTCAAGCCACTCCTCGAGCTTCAGGCTGTCAGATTTGGAACTGGAGGATGGGATGGTTGAATCTTAATAAAGAGGCAATCAAGGCAGTGGGAGAGAAGACTGCAATGGTGCGGTCAAGGTGCCGAGGAGGGGCGGGGCTTGATCGGAGGTAGTCGAAGCAGAGGGGAGAGGCAGCCATGATAGTTGGAGGTGAAGGAGAAAAGAAGAGAGTCAGATGGGGCTTGATCACACTGTCCGGAGATCGAGAAGGAGGTGGTTGAAGCTAGCGGCCACAATGAATGAAAGTGAAGAAGTAAAGGGTGGGGTGGAGCTTGATCGCTAGCTAGAGATCATGAAGGAGGTGGGGTGGGGGGGGGGAGAAGTAGCCATGGTAGTCAGAGGAGAAAACAAAGAAGTAGAGGTTGGGGGGGGGCTTGATCAGTAATCGAAGATCGAGAAGGAGGTGGTTAAGATGGCAGGATAGGGGCGGGCTCGATCGATGGCAGTCAAGATGGTGAGGGAGAGGAGGCCACGGTGATCGGAAGGGAAGCAGAAGAAAAATCAGGAAGAGAAGGGAAGGAAGGAGAATAAACTTCCAAAATATGTAATTTCCAAGATACCCCTAAACTTTTAATTATTTACAGCATCAAGTCAACTTTTCATTTTCAAATTCTCTCTACAATTTGGATTATTTACCACACTAGCTATGCACATGGCTAGTTAAAACCGATTGCAG